>NC_079204.1:20248615-20264157 GCF_026745355.1 Beta vulgaris subsp. vulgaris | reverse complement strand
TTAAAAGCGTCGCGAATTTGCTCTCGACGCTGCCAAAAGCGTCGAGCAGAATCAGTCGGCAATTCGCATCACCAAAAGCGTCGCCATTAGCGTCATCAAAAAGCGTCTCCTCACCCGTATAGTCGTCTCTACATTTGGTTAGTGGGGTGCCATCAATTAATTTATAGACGCTTTAAAGTGTCCTAATTCGAGACGCTTTTTGTCGACTATAATTAGTCACAACGCTTTTTAGTGTTGAGAGAAGTTTGGCTGGAAAATTAATCTTATATTTGTCATAAGTTCTTGACAAGGAAAAGCGTCTAGATTTTGTATGGACTCTTTTGGTACTTTTTTCATAATTAATTAACAAATAATTATATATAATAATACAGTAATAATATAATAATAATAGTAATTTAGAATATAAAGTCAACAATGAAACTTGAAGATTACATAAAAATACTTCGAACAATGTATATGTAATCATAAATCATAAGTAGTTTCGCACAATTAAAATTCCTACACACGTTCATCAATAATACTTCATAACTAATATGTTAATAAAAATACCACAAAATTAAAACACACTAAAAATGTAGTTGTAGCCTTACAAAACTAACTAATACTAAGATCTATCTAGCAAAAAATATAATGATGGTAGTCAATTTGAAGCCTCAAGAGTGTCCTCTTGTTCTTGATCTGTTGGACTTCTATTATTATTTTCGAGTACCTTCAAAAGATGAAAAATAAGACCAAAATTATAATTAGCACATGTAATATATCCCAAAAAATAGGTAACAGAGCATAAAAAATAGGTAATACGCTATTAAGTCAACCATTTAGACACTCAACTAAGCTCAGTTGACATGATTTTCCCGTTCTTAAAGCCACCAATAAGTTCAAACAATGAGTACATGGAATCAAAAAGTACTTGGATGGAATCAAAAAGTAGACCATTGACACAAACAATCACTTTCATATAGCATAATGTTCATGCATCCTGCGATCTGCCATTATAAATGTTACTCTCAGCCAATCAATAAGTTCAATGAGTATTACATGGAATCAAAAAGTGCAGCTAAGCTATAAATGCAAACAGAAAAAGAAAAGGAACTTCAGTTATCACTTATCAGCCTAACAAAAAATGGAAAAGAATTCAAAGGATTTCTAAACACACCTATTTCTTAATTTGCTGGATTAGAAAAGGTCAAAGATTTTCAGTAATTTTGCAGCAAATAAACCCCTCTGTACATAAAATATCCTATTTCTAGCTTAAAGGAAAAACAACGATATCCACATCAGACCCAGATGCTATTCCTGGATTACGACTAAACACACCTACAACAGCAAACTTGCAATGCTCTTTTATGAAAAACAATGTCCTTTTAATCCAATGTAGTTCCATCAATGCTTAATTAAGATAAAATATTCTTCTCAAAGTCTATGCAATTCTAAAGTTCCAAAATCAACGATCTTACGTAAATCATTAAAACCTTCCTACGAAATGAGCATACCTTTTGGTTTGTCACTTCCAAGACTGCTTGTGCACAATCTAAAAGGTGCATTGAAGCCTCTCCTTTACGAACTTTACCTACTAGTTGAGAAAATTGTCCAACTAGCGTTTTGAGTAGAGAGTTGTTCTCTTGAACTTGGGCTTTCAACAAGCTATTTTCCTTCTTAAGAACGGAAAATTCTTCTTTATCCTTCTCCACAACCACAGTCCTCTTTTAACCTTTTGCTTATTCAGAACACCATGCACACCGTAAATGTGCCCTTTCGAACTCCAAGTCCATAGCCTACGGGACGTTCTGGAATCACTCCACCGTACATGGTGTGCTCAAAGGCTTCATCTTCGAGTTCTAAGTCAACTTAGAAGGCATACTTGTTTTAATGATTCCAACTTGGCATATGCATCATCCTACACATATAATTACCATATAGAATTAAAGAAGTATTATTTTACATTCAAAGGAAGCAAGCTTAAAAAGTCATTCTAATATGTACTTATACCACAAAATCTGCTGTGACTGTCTCGGGTAGATAGCCTCCATCCTTGCCATATGAGTTTTTTTCCAAAGAGCTAACAAGCTCATTTTTTATCCATGCTCATCTTCCTATTATTTTTATTAATATAAAAAAATTAAAAAAAATCAACAAGATAAGATGTGAAACATTCATATTTTTCCATAAATAAGTTGAAACATTCATATTATTCAAGCAAAATATAAGTGAAAGGCCTAATTCATCCTAAATATGAAATATATAAAAACCTATTATATTCACGATTCATACATAATCAGCTTGCTTGTTCGCGAAGCTCTTCGAACCACATTTGAAGTTGATTTAGGGAGGCTCGTGCTCCTTTCCCCAATTCTGACAGTTTCTGCACTCATTTTCATGTAGATTTATTATGGAAAAAAAGTTGATGTTTTCATGAAATAAAATAAGCAAAGAGTAAATAAAGTTTAATTGTAAGTATGTTACTTACTTTTCCTTCTTGCGAATCCCAACGCTTAACCAACTTTATCCACTGATTACTGGTAATTCCGTACGGTGGATCCATATTGCACATCTCATCGAGTGTCTTCTCCTCTGGTTTATAGTGATTTGATTTGAGAGAGTGTTTAAACTGCCTCCAACTTTTACTAGCATGCTTGAGTATTTGTTTGACGTATTCAGGACCGTGGGAATCACAAACCGTGCCTTAGTTTGAACAAAGAAACAAGCCATATATTCGCTTTGTCAAAAGTTATTCATAAAAAATGAACTCCATAGGACAGATGCAGTAAAGTTCTCGTATCTCTAATCACAACTTATAAAGAAAGGGAAAAGAAAGAACAAACTATGACTATATGAGTACCATCGACTTCCTAGTATATTATGAGCCAGATGAATTATTTCCTCTATTCGGCTTGATCTAGACACTTTCCATGGACTTCCTGACTTGTCAGAATTACCAAATGCACTGAACCTAAATGGTAAAACATTATCTGCAAACAGATGACTTACGTCCAATAATGTTGAGCTTTGTACTCTTGACCATAACAAGACAATATACAAGTTCACTCTGCATTTAGAAGGATTGAAAATTGCACTTAAGAGTGGCAGAGAAGTCAATTACTGAAGTTCGTGTAGATTACAAGGTAGAAATTAGCTTGACACCTGTGTTGAAATCACAATAAGGATCATCAACCTTAACATGGCTACCCCTTGTAGAGAAAGACTGACAGTAGGTATTAAATGGTATTTGCATCAGGTCTGCAGATTGTGTAGGAAATAACCAAATGTCAGAAGCTAAAAGATTTTATGGGGTGTTTAGATTAACTCCAGCTGTTAGGGGCACCGTGGGGCATATAGCTCCAGAGTACCTTTCTAAACAATCTTCAGAAAAAACAGATGTCTTTGGATTTGGAATCCTCCTACTAGAGTTGATAACTGGTCAAAGGGCAATAGATTTTGGCAAAGCAGCAAACCAGAAAGGAGCCATGTTAGACTGGGTAAAAAACAAATTAAATTATGGTGGTTTTAAGGTAATTAGTACCTAAATGTTTTCTGTTTCCCCTCTAAATTTTTTGCGTTACTTTGTAGGTTAAGAAAATTAACCAAGAAAAGAACTAGAAATGTTGGTAGACAAGGACTTGAAGAACAACTATGACAGCATTGAACTTGAAGAAATAGTCCAAGTAGCTCTCTTATGTACTCAATTCCTCCCTAATCAGAGACCTAGGATGTCGGAAGTGGTAAGGATGCTCGAGGGAGATGGCCTCGCAGAGAAATGGGAAGCTTCTCAAAGAGTGATTCCACAAGGAGCAGAGTTTGTCCATAATTTGGTATTGTACAGAATCAGATTCCAGAAACTTAGTGTTTAGAATGAGGATTAAAAGCGACCTTATCTCTTAATTGCATAGAGAATATTGTTAAAGAGTGTGGGTCAAGTTTGTAAGAATAATGTAATGTGAGAAAGGGTTCCCTTTTTCTTTTTTCTTACATTTTAACAAATTGTGAAATCTAAGGCTATTGTAGTAAGCTGTAAGCATATATAGTGGAATTTTGAAGGGTGTAATTTATTTTCCAACCATAATTAAACAGGGTGTATAATATATTCCTATTCGTTAAGCTTCCTATAGTAAATATACTAGCAGATTAATAGTGATTTGAATGGTACATTTTTAAGCATCTTTTTGTAATTTTGCTGTTTGAAACTGGCAAGACACTTCTCCTCAAGTGCCCTCTTGCAACTGCTCTTTCGGTGAGATGAACAGAAGGTCTAGACACAGACAAATAATGTCTGCCTTCAGTCTACACTTTAGGCAAGCATCTGAGAGAGCACATAATGTGAAAAAAGTAGATGATAGGGTGAACAAAGTTATAGCAGCCCCTAACAGAGCAGCTAATGCAGCACGTGTGGCAGGTGTGGCAGCTATGAAAGCTAGTAAAGCTACTTTCCATTCTTTAGTAATTCTCATGATTAACTGAGCAAGCATAAGGTCTCATATCAGACCGCCTATTTGATGCGTTCCATGTTTATTTTGATGTATTCAACTTTAATGAGTGAAAGTTACTTACTTTGATCTCATCTACCATCTTAGTTTTGAGATTCGTGTCGACAGAATGCCAATTTGATTCTCCAACCGGACAATATGTCTCAACCTTTGCAATGCTGCCAATGAATCTAACCAACATACTTCCACCTTTCCTAAGTGGTTGGCAAAACTCATTGAATTCAACGCAATATCTGACACCGTTGTTACTCCACACATCCATTATCGGAATAGAACCACTAACCAGTGTTATGTTACCCTGAGCATCTGCATAGAAAGAAACAACAAACAATTATACTACAAATTAAAGTACTTAATAGTTCACCTTTATATCAAATGATAAACCAGATCCTTAATGAAGAATGAAAAATAGAATGATTTACCTTGCGTCATAACCTCCTCCTTGTCATCAAATTCTACATCTAAAGTCCAATATGGATAGGACTTTGACCGTTGGGATTTCGATGTTTTTGACTTATGTAATGGTTCTTCACCACCTTTTTGGTTTGTTTGATGAGTCTGACAATTTCTTGTTGATGTATCAATATGATCAGAAGGTGGGATAGGACCAGAGCTAGTAGAAGGGTTTTTGAGTGGTTTTGGTGTAGTAAATGATGGTCCTTTTTGAGATGGAATAGTAGGAGAGATATGAGTGGAAGGAGGAATACTATGTGACTTATGACCTGTGGAAGTAGAAGGGTTTTTTAGTGGTTTTGGTGTAGTAGAAGATGGTCCTTTTTGAGATGGAATAGTAGGGGAGACATGAGTAGAAGGAGGAATTCTATGTGACTTATGACCTGTGGAAGTAGAAGGGTTAATGAGTGGTTTTGGTGCAGCAGAAGATGGGTCTTTGTGAGATGGAATAGTAGGTGAGATATGAGTAGAAGGCAGACTACTACGTGACGTATGACCAGCAGAAGAAGAAGGTTTATTGAGTGGTTTTGGTGCAGTACAAGATGGTCCTTTTTGAGATGGATAGTAGGGGATATGAGTAGAAAGCGGACTACTATGTGACGTATGACCAGTAGAAGAAGAAGGGTTATTGAGTGGTTTTGGTGCAGTGAGTGGTTTTGGTGCAGTAGAAGATCGATCATTGTGAGATGGAATAGTAGGGGATATATGAGTAGAAGGCGGAATACTACGTGATTTATGACTAGTGGACGTAGGTGGGATTGTTGTAAATTTTGATGCAATAGTAGGTGGATTTTTCCATGTAGCTCCTGATAGTGGTGGTGGACTTTTTGTTGTGTTCAAACATGGAGGTTGAACCTTAGATGTAATGGTACTCGGTGGACTAAATGGTCCAAAACTGACACAAGGAGGAACTTGAAGTGGTTGTGATTGGAGATGTTGTTTTTTGGTTGGTTGTGATGCATTTTCGGCCAAAGGTGAGGTGTTTGAGGTTGGTGACTCCGAAGAAGAAATAGGTTTAGTATTTGAGGCATGTATATCCCTCGTTCTCTTTCCTCGATAAGTCATCTCCTACAATATAGGGCAAGGCACATAAAAATAGAAGTGGTTAAAGAGAATAAAATCTGACAAACATAGTGAAAAGAGAGAAACCAAAAACATTTAGGAATAGTTAACATTTAGGCATGTAGAGCTTGAAAATTATTACATATTTCCCTCCAAATGTCATTATTATGTACTTTCATGTCATTAGTTTAGTAGATCACCCACAAAAACAACCACTACATCTCCTCATTTTTCACCATCTTCATAAGATATTAATCAGATTAAAGTTAAGCGCCTTTGAGCTTATAAGAACATATATACTCAGCAACATAAATAATCAGAATTAAAGTTAAGGCCTTTGAGCTTATAAGAACATATATACTCAGATAATATATTGACAAATAGACTGATTAGAATAAACTCCAAACTCGTAAGGTGAATAGCATAAAATCCAAACGTTGCAAATTGCAATACTCATGGAATGGCGGAAGTATACATTCTCTCCATAAGGAAATAATAGTTATAAGTATAAAATAAGAGGGGGGAGATCAAGATGTTTAATAGATGCTTGGAGAAGTCCTGTTCTTATGATACTTTTGGTTGACGATCTTATGCTCAGCAAGTTCTCAATTATAATGGCAACAATGACTCACTGAAACTTCCTGTTAAGCTCTCATTATTCACCATCTATATTTTGATTGGAGCATTGTAAAATTAACTGATTGCAGAATCTCCAAACAGTCAAAACAAGCAGCAGCAAAGCAGTGCAAGTGTACGATGGCTGATGTTGAGAATACTTTGGCAAAGTATACGTGGCTAAAGAAGACAGTTTAAACTACAGAAGTTAAAGGAAGAGGGAAAGCCAATGCCAAAGAGCATGGCTGAGGTTAGTGATGTCTTTCCTCAATTGTTGTTTTTAAGTTCTATGCTCTTATTTAGCATTTCATAATATTCTGTGTGATTGTTGCACACTAAGTAGTTTTTGAAATGGTTATTTTACGTTTATCAGTGTGCAGTATTTAGTGTCTGAATTGGTTAGTTGCAGAACCTTGGAAGTCAGAATTCTGATACTAGAATAATGTGAAATGATCTATCTGTCATATTTAGAGGACATGATGTGATGGACATTCCCTTATTTAGAGTCATGTATTCTGAGCATTGTAGTTATAACATATTAATCCATCTTGTTGAGGCCAGAGATTCCATTATCCACATTTACATAGTGCACACATGAAACTAAGTTAATTTTTCTTCCAGTATTCTCTGTCCAATAGCAGAAACACCATACACAAAAATGGCAAGAGCTCCATCTAAAAATTGACATAGATCCTTACAGCAGCAAAGCCATAAAATGTTTGCAGGAGCAAGGCCTCAGTCCAAACACAAGAATCATGTAATAAATGGCTAGTTCAAATCAGTCAAGAGAACCTTTCATTTGTTACATAAAGAACTGCTAGCCAAATCAAAGACACTAAAATCAGTAACAATTGAAGTTTTGTCAAGTATCACAAAAACTTCATACTATTGTACACTCCAGACAGAAGACTTGTAACCCTTTAACAACTTTTTTTTTCTTAACAGCAGTGCTTATACAAGTTTGAAAAAGAACACTAATGAAATGGAACTCTAGGATCTCTGCTCTTCCATAATAGTAAAACTTGTCAGAATAAACATCAACAACTTAACTCAGATGCTTGCTTCTTCATCATAAACTCAAGCAGATGATGTGCAAGGGCCAAGGGAAGCCATTTTACTGATGACTCCTCCATAAATACATAGATATGTTAAACTTATAATATTGACAAATTACAGCAGAAAAATCAACAATAAAGCAGATAATATTGACAAATTACAGCAGAAAAATCAGCAATAAAGCAGAAAAATTTCAGGCCTTAAAGCAATGATATGAGCACTTACAGACAACAGATGGAATCACTCCTAGCGCAATCAAGACAGAAGGCGTGCTCACAAGGACTCTGCAAAAATCACAAAATACACAACAAAACGTGAGCACATTCACTACAGCCATCATCTTATCAAATAAGTCCTCTTACTTATTCAATGACATGAAAAGATGACATATTAATTATTAATCATATACTTTAAAATTCATGATGGATATAGAGTCCAAGAAAGAGTTATAGAAACAAGGAAATGGGGAAATAGCAATTACAATATTATTAATGACTGAAATTTCATTAAAACAGTTAAGGACACGAATCCAACATAAAAGAATAAAATATATAAATGAACAAGTAATTATAAGAACCCAAAACCCTACTATTCTAGAATCTCATCATCGTCGGGTATATCAAACAAGTCCCTAGGCTTAGTCTTAATTACATGAAGCCATCCTTTTTGTATCTCATCCTCGACATAAAAAACTTGTTTTGCTTGAGAAGAGAAAACAAATGGATCATCTGGCAAATTTCGACCAGTGTGCATCAACTTCGAGAAGTTGACAGTTACTCTGCCACTTGGATATGTTTTACAACCCCTACGTATATCAACCCATCACAACGAAACATTACAACTTTGAAAGAACCAAAATAATCAAGTTCAAATATGTCTTTGAGTTTTCCATAATACACTTGGCCATCGGCTTCAACCATCACTCCGAATTTTGTGTCTTCCGAAACCGTTCACGATCCACAGTATCAAACTTATAACCATTAATAACGAAGCTTTTTATCCTTTTACCGCGGTTGCTTAAACCACCGGCTAATGCTTTTCTCAACTTTCCTTCTTGAGTGCTATCATCTAGGTTATGGACCTATGATTCCAAATAGATGGTTAAGTTAAACTTAGATTGATATATAAAACAATTAAGGCAACTTCAAATTTTGAAGCATATAACCTGGTTCTGCAACCAATCGGAGAATTCCTTAAGCCTCCACTGATTTTCGAGATATTCATTGGCTGCGACTCCATGCTCTTGTCGCTTTAGTTGTAAGAAATCACTTAAGAGAAAAATAAGTATTTGTTAACGTTTTGAGTATAGATATATTCACTAATCAATCCATAATGATACTTACTCAAATACTGGTTTCATCTCATCCGAATGAAGTAAAACATAGCGATGTGCTTGCTTTAAACTTTTGTCATCAAGACGGACATTTTCTCTCTTTCCAACGACACGACCACATGAGTTGTATAGATAGTTATTGATGTGTGGAGACCATCATCATTCCTTTTTGGTCTATGAACATGGTCTCAACACTTTCTAAATATCTCGAGCAAAACGTAATTGTCTCCCATAAAAGGAACCCTTCAGCTATGGACCCTTCCGGCTGTGCTTTATTGCTAACATGAGATTTCAAAAAGGCCAAGTACCTTCGAAAATAATGAAGTTGTGATTGGAAAAATTAGAAAAGAAGTTGATGGTGGTTTCTTATTACAAAATGATGAAGAAATTTAGAAGAGTAATTGAAATTTGATATATTAACCTTTCAATAGGATACATCCATCTGTAATGAACAGGTCCGCCAAGTTTAACCTCATCCACTAAATGAATTAGTAGATGAACCATAATTGTGAAAAATGTTGGTAGAAACTCTTTCTCCATCTTACAAAGGGTCAACACAAGATTTGACTGAATGGTATCTAACTCTCCTTTATCAATGGCAGTTGAACATATCTTCTTGAAAAAGTACGACAACTCCTCAAGTAAGTCAGTAACTTTTGTGGCATTTGACGCTCTTAAAGCAACCGGGAGAGGTCTTGCATGAGGATATGATTGTCATGACTTTTCATATTAATAAGTCTGCGCTCCTTCATATTCACACATCTTTGCAAATTTGATCCATAACCATCAGGAACTCTAAGCTTTTTCAAGACTTTCAAAAACCGTTCTTTATCTTCTTTACACATATTGTAGGCAGCTGGAGGCATATACTCTTTAACACGATTAGGATGAGATTGAAGCCAAAGATGAGATTTTATGTTTCGTTCTTTAAGAGCCTCCCTAGCTTTCTTATCATCTCTACTCTTTTCTGTGTCTAAAAGAGTTCCTAATAAATTGTCACACACATTCTTTTCAATGTGCATAACATCTAAATTATGTCTCAGAAGATTATGTTCCCAATATTCCAAGTCAAAAATATACTTTTCTTTTTCCAAAGAACCTTTTCATCTTCATTTTCACCTTCATCATCCTCAATTTCATTATTAGATGTCCCAACTTCTTGTCTCCTTCTTTTTTTAGAAATTGTTTTTGATTTCCCGTAAACATAATTAACTTCTTCTAGTTGCTTCAAAATTTCTGTCCCACTAGCAGGAACAGGAGCAAGACCATATTCCTTTTTCCCATCAAATAAATTAGCTTGAAAACGAAAAGGATGATCAATCGGCAACCATTTACGAGATCCGGGGTAGACAATTTTACCACCAAACTTATATGATTCGGTAAAATTGGCGCAAGAAGGGCAAGCTTTATAACCTTTTGTACTCCAACCCGACAACATAGCATATGCCGGAAAGTCATTTATAGTGGAGTGTAATGCTGCTCGTAGTTTAAACTTTTTTCCGCTATAAACATCAAAAGCATCTACACCTTCCCACAACAATTTTAACTCATGGATTAAAGGTTGCAAGTACACATCAATATCAATACCAGGGCCATATTTTCCAGGAATAATCAAGGACAATATAAATGAAGATGACTTCATACAAAGCCAAGGAGGCAAATTATATGGAATCAGAACAACTGGCCATGTACTGTAATTAGTGTTCATGAGACGATATGGATTAAAACCATCACTTGCTAGACCAAGTCTAACACTACGAGGATCTATAGCGAAATCTTCATATCTCTTATCAAATCTTTTCCAAGCCTCTCCATCTGACGGGTGACTAATAATTTTTTGTCCTTCCGATCAAAATGCCATATCATATCTCTTGCGGTATTAGATGACATGTAAAGCCTTTTTAGTCTAGGGATGAGAGGAAAATACCGCATTACTTTAGCTGGCACCCCTTCTTACACGTTTCATTACTTTTCTCATTTACATCACTCTCCTTGCCTTTCAAATTTTGCCACCTTGATGTGTGGCAGATATGACACTCACTTTTGTCTGCGTATTCCCCCCAATATAACATACAATCATTTGGACATGCATGGATTTTCTCATAACCTAATCCTAGATCTTTTATTATCTTCATGCTTTCATAATAAGACGACGGGAACTCCATAATATGAGGAAATGCGTCTAATAGAAGTTCAAGCAACTTATTAAATGATTCAACAGACCAGTGGTTCATACACTTAAGGTGAAATAAGTGTAATAGAAACGATAGCTTTGAAAAAGTAGTACACCCCTCATATAGACTCTCGTTAGAAGCTTCCTTTAGTCTTTTATACTTTGCCTCTTCTACGTTGGTGTTGGTTGATGCACATTCATCATCTACTTCGTATTGAAAATTTACCTCTTCATGCATCTCATTTAGATCTTCGTCATCGGAATCTAACTCACTTAATAACGAGGGTTCGTTAGTGGGTTGTGGACTACCAATCCTAAAAGCTGCTTTTAGTAATCCATCAAATATCATCTCGACCAACTCCCTTTGCTTGATCACTATGGAGCCCTAAGTTGTTACCCACTTGATGACTACAATGAAAAATCCAATTTTTGTAGTTCTTATAAAAACCGTACAATAAAATATGGCCTCCTACTTTTTCCAACTTAAACCATTTGTTTAACTTGAATTATTACATGGGCATCGAGTTTTTCCTTCAACAAGAGTCTCTTTAGCAAGCTCTAAGAATTTCATGCAACCATTATAATAAGCGGGATGGCCTTTTGGTAAATCTATCCAACTAGAATCCATGTCTACAAAAAAAAAAAATATACGATAACAAATAAGAACCATCTTAAGAAGAAAAAAAAATATGAACATATATCTTCAAATAGTTCACATAAAACATGACCTAAACGAAATACTCTTGCTTATATGACTTGTAACTAATACATGGCATATGGTAGAAACTAGAAACTCGATGTCAAATTATGTCTGTTAGATGGACTCATTCTGTTGGCTTGTGGGCTATAATTATAATTCAACATAATCCATCACCTGACATTCATCTCACCCATAAGCATAATCAGATTTTGACTTACCACTGTCATGTAGTAACTATTTGCGATCCTAAATAACATTATTTGCTAGGAATTGAATACTTAAGTAACCAGAAATCCAAGAAATTGTAGAAATTCACTTCAATAAAGAAACATCATACAGGGAAAATAGTAACTCATAAATCAACAAATATAGGTAAAGATTAGAGTTTGATTCATGACTCACCTTGCCGCCGAACTCGCCGCTGAACTTGCTACTGAACTCCACCCGCCTCACCACCTGCCATAATTAAAGAAGTTAGGGTTGACGAAATCGAATTTCCATCATTTACATTATCAAAGCATGGTGCAGAGAACTTTCAATAAGCACATGAAAGTACAAGTAAAAAATTTGCATCAACCATACAAGCTCCCAAGCAGTGAAATATTTTTAAAATTTCAAGCAGAAGATAACACAAAAGGCCAGCCTTACAATAGGATTTCACCAAACAAGATCACATTCACTGTAGAAAAGATATTCAGGCTTTACAAGTAGACTATATTTTGTCGAAGTTAAACTATATCCCCTACACAGACTCTGCCAAAACCACAAGTATAAACAGTTGACAAATTAAATCTACTGTCTTTCCAACTTAACCACAACGAAACTTTAACCATAAATAGTTTTCTCCATATTTATCGAAAAATCAACATTTCCAATTCATTACAGATACTGCATGTACATCAGGTATTCAGGCATGTAAAGGAAATCAACTTATTGCGCTGAATTATGAAAATTTCAAGAAACAATAAAGCATAAAAATTTCAGTTAGTCGACATTTGTATATTGTATAATGAGAGGCCTTTTAATTATTCAATTTACAATAATTCCATCAAAAATCATATCTTTGAGATTGAAGAAAAAAAAAGAGGCAAGAAAAACCTTTAGAATTTATGAATTATGAAGTCTAAATTGATGGGAGGTTGAAGTCAAAGAATTCAATTGTAATTCGAAAAAACAGATTGACATTTACAAAATTCATCAAAAAAAAAACAACAATTCGAGACAATTGAAGGCATAAATTACCTGATGCAGACCATCAGACGATGGCGAACAAGAAAATTCTCGCAACTTTCCAATTACTTCAAGACTGTTGATAGCAGGTAGTAGATGAAAACTTCAATAGAAGTTCGAACAATTGGAACGAAAAAAATAGGAAGAGAAGAACGAAGGCATACCTGATGATCAAAGACGAAGATTATGGCGAGAAATTGATGAGCGATTTGCGAAGAATTGATTAGATAGGGTTTCACCCAGGTTGCTCTGAAATTTCGCTTATGCAGTTGAGTGATAGTACGAAGTGGGGGGGTGGGGGGGGATGGGGGTTTTTTTTATTTTTTAATTTATTTGCTCTAAAATTTCGAGCGGGAGTATACAGTGAGCTAATATTCTAATTTCACGTGTAATGAGGACGCTTTAACGCGTAGGCAACCTTCTCGACGCTTAAAAGCGTCGAGATACTGCGGGATAAATTAAACCCGCTCCGCACTTATGCCGAGGCGTCGAGCAATAAGCGTCCCGAAGGTAAGGATTTTCTAGTAGTGGTTATAAAAATAATATTAATAATCATAAATCAATAATAATAATTGTTAGTCTTGGACGAACACTTAAGCAACTACAAGAGGGGGGGTGAATTGTAGTTGGAGAGATTTTCAAACTTTTTACGGAAATAAAAGAATGGTTGAGTAAGAAAGAAAAATTGCATGAATAAGAAAGAACTAGGAACACGAGATTTTTACAAGGAAAACTTCCTAGGCCCAATAGGAAGAAAAACCTTGACCACAGGGATTTTGACTCAATTCTCTTTAATAACTTTTAGGCCAAAAGACTCTCTTTTGTACAACCTAAACTTGGACCAACTCTGTTCCTCTAGGAACTGGTTCCCTGTCAGCCTGTTCCCCTGAACAGTTGACTTCTCCCTTGACTTTACTCAAAGTCTTTTCTCTTTTCTCTTCTCTTTCTCTTTCTTTTTCTCTCAAAATGATTACAGACTTAGATTCACTCAACCCAATCTATAATACATCAATTTCTAAGAAGAAGAAAACCGAATGTACTTTCACTAAGAATATTACATAAAATTCTGAAAGTATATTTTTGAGATCATTACAAAACTCTATTTGTAGGGACCTTTCTTCTCGAGTTCTTCTCCACGATCTTCTCCAAGATCTTCTCCATTATCCCACATAGCTTCAGCCACTTCTCCACAATGTATCGGTTGTGATAATTCCGTTGGCAGTTGGCTTCCTTAAACGTAGCCACTTCTCCACGTTCGCACGCCTTAAAAATAGATTGGTTGTTGTGGTTCCTAAAAAGTAGGAACTACCTCAACGATCTATTTTTAAGCGCATACTTAGGTTAGTGATTGGCGGCTCCTAGATTGTGGAACCTTAATATATATTAAATTTATTACATCCATAATATTAATCGAATATCACAAATAAGTTATAAACAACTTAATCTTGATTAAACTCCTAATCAATTCTTCATAAGTTATTTATCATGTTATTTGTGAAATCTAAAAATGACTAAACTAATTAAAACTAAAGGAATAAATCTAACAAAATAAAATAAACAAAACAAGAAAAATAAATCTAAGACATATGAAATTACTTCTAACATAATAAACTAAAAACCGGACTTAATAAACTAAAATCACATAAACTTTAATTATATGTCATTATCAAAATAGTGAAATAACAATAATAATTATTGATAATAGTAATAATAATAATTAATAATAATTATTTTATATTATTTTTATTAATATATTAATACTTGATGATGATATATAATAACAATAATATCTAAGAAGTAAATTAATATTACTATTTTAATAATTAGATTTAATAATATAATAATATTTAGTAATAAAACTAATGATTGGGTTGGACCGCGAAAATTACATCATAAACCGTCTTGACGCGATTTGATTGGTTTATGGGCTAAAAAACGTGGGTTTATTTGTGCTTTGTCCTAACCCATGTTCCTCCTAATAATAATAGTGATAATAATGAGTAAAGCTATAATAAACAAAATAATATATAGAAACAGCAACAACAACAACAACAATAATAATATTATTATTATTATTAATAATAATAATAATAATAATAATAATAATAATAATAATAATAATAATAATAATAATAATAATATAATAATAATAATAATTAATAATAATTAATAATAATAATAATAAGAGTAATTAGTAAAATAAATTATACCAACATAATAATAATATTTAACAAAATGGTTAAAAAAGAATGGAGCTGAACTGAACTGAACTGATTAGAGCTGAACTGAACTGAACTGATTGGAGCTGAACTGAACTGAACTGAACTGAACTAATTGAAGCCGAACTGAACTGAAAATAAGCTGGGGAGAACATGCCCTAAGAGTGATATTGTTTTAGTTGGAAGAGAGAGAGTGTGCAAATTTTTTTTTTTTTGAAAG
>NC_079204.1:19917844-19925742 GCF_026745355.1 Beta vulgaris subsp. vulgaris | reverse complement strand
TCTAGCCCATCCAGTCCAGCCCAACCCACCTCGTGGGCCGTGTTGGTCGGGCTTGTAAAAAGCCCGGTCCAGCCCAACTCGAACCATGAAATTGGTGGGTGGGTCATGGGCCAGATATCTTGAGCCCAACCCACTAATGCCCGCTACTAAAACCGCCCAGCCCGGACCATGAAACCTGCCCGGCACATAAAACGGACCAGCCCAGTCCAAGTAAATATTGAACCAAAAATTGTGTATATTTTAATCAAATTGTATATATTTTAATCAAATTTCATATATTATAATTCAATCAAATTTTAAAATAATGAAATTATTCACTAATATTAATAAGTGTATATATTTTAATTCATTTTAAAAATTTTCAGTAACAATAATGAATAATTTTGAAAAAAAAAAATTCTCATGCCGGCCCGCCAGCCCAGTCCAGCCCACTACACCCACGAACCGCCAGAACCGCTTCCTGAACCGTGAAAATCGGTAACAAACCGGTGTGGGCCAAGATTTTTCAGCCCGCGGACCAGCCCACCCTACCCATGAATTTCACGGTCCGCTCCTAGGCCATGAAATCTCAGGCCAGCCCGCTACGGCCCATGGTCCGTCCCGCACCAGTGGCCATCACTAGCCGTGCTGGGCCTGGCTTGGCCTAGAAAAAGTGACCCATTTCGGGCAAAATCCTATGTGGGCCGAAATTCCCCTGCAAATTTGACCCGGGTCAAGCCGACTTTTCAGACCATTTTCGGGCCGTCCCAAAATTTAGACAAGTTTTGCATCTTTAAGTTACCCTTGGCCCATTTGTTTCCCTAAAAATCGGGTAGGGTCGAGCCCGAACCATGGGCTAAAATTGTGTGCCCAAAACCCGCCCATTTTTGGGTCGGGCCCATGTTGATAACCTTTACAATTTGATTTTGGCTGCCTGTTTTATCAAGGTAAGTGATTTTTAGAAAGTGGATAAGTTGTGCTCTCTAGTTTTAATTTGTGATAGAAACGCTAAAAATTATTTTAGGAGTGTAGTTGTAGCATTGGAACTCAGCAAACCAGACTTAGCTTTTATAGGTCTTACCCAAGCTCTTAAAATTCACCCAAATAATAAAGACTCTCAATATAAAATCCATGAAGTGTCGTCATTGTTAGGATTGTCTTCAAATTTTGTTGATAGTACTAATAGTCGACGAGGATGAAGCATTGGAAGTGTTCACTCCTTGGAAAGGAAGATAAAAGAAGAAAGGAAGGAGAAAGGAAATCCTACCAAGGTACCACTATCACTAAAGTGGAGAAGAATCACACCTTATCAGAGAAGGTGAAAATGAATGTTGTTGAAATAGATAATAACATTAGGGAAAAAACTAAAATCTGCAGGGTCCAATTTCCGGTTTTTAAATTGGAAAGTGCAAAATTCTGATAAGTGATTTTTAGTGTATCGTTAAGGCACCATAAATCACTTTTCAAACAATATTTATAACACCTAACAAGCAATTACTAAGAATGTAGTAAAGGCAAGTCAAGAATCGATACACAGGAAAATTGGGATTAACCAAAGTCTAACAAATTTAAATTACCTTATTGAAGGGTTTTTAGGGGTTTTGATTTGTTTTGCAGCACCTAATAACTAACTATTATAAAAGAACTAGCATATAAATACGAGATGAAAATATCAAATAGGAAGACATTATAGTTTAGGCTACTAGTATGAATCAAAGCGGAAAAACGATCATTAATGCAATTGTGATTCAAAGGCGACAACTAGGCAAGGTTTAGTTTTTCTCTAAAATACTCGAGTGTTCTCTCGAATGGTCGTCAAGAGTAAACGCTTGTTCAATCAACAAAATCCTCTCTCGAATGGTTTTTATTTAGTTGACTAATAGATCCAATAAATACGAAAAACCCCTAATACAAGGATCCCCTTAATTTTTACGCAATATCTTGGCCTAGAAATTAAGTTGATTTATGGGATGATAAACGAGTTCAGAATTCAATTAACAAGATTTGGAATCAAAAGACCAAAGCATAAATGTGATCAATATCTACCATAAGGTCTCAAAATACCAAGATCAATGCATAATTATCATCAATCACAATTACATTAACAATCCAATGAAACTTTAGTTCATACTTTCACCCAAACCCTAGATAGGAAACTACTCACTAATAATAAAATATAAACATAAAAATATGAAATTTATAACCAATCTAGTGCTAAACATGATTAAGAGATAATTAATAAAATAAAAATAAGAAGTTATGAAACTACGATACTCTAAGATATATAACTATGGAGGAATATACATTAACAATGTAAAGGATGAATAAAACTGAAAACTTATCAAAAGTGCCTTGAATGTGGAGGAATCAACAACTTCAATATCTAAATCTGAAATCTAAGACAAAACTATGAGTTTCTCTCGAGGAGGAACCCTAAAATACTCTCTAATAATCTCTGATCAAGCAACCTCATAATATTACAAAGAATATTTTTAATAGGCACGAGGCCTTATAAATTTTTGACGGAAATAAAAGGTGTGTGCGCATCAAGCTTACTGATCACAAACTGATTCCATCCGTCGAAAGGTGCGGTCGCATCACTGGTTCTGCTTTGGTCGGACAGTTCAACTTAAAACGAGCATAACATCTTTGTTTTATATTCAAATCAAGCTTATGATCAGTCGTTAGAAAGCTACCGAAACGAGCTTTAACCTATAACTGGAATTACCTTCATGCGATTTGTGCTTTAAAAGTTATGTTTATTTTAAGTTACTTATACAAGAGTTTATTACAGTACGTGCTCCTTTGTGCGAGCGGACATGGGGCATGGTGCAAGCGCACCATTTCTTAACGCTCTATTTTCATTACTTCATGTGCCGACTCTACAACTCGTAGTCAACTTAGGTAGTTCCACCTATGTTAAAAGCATGACAAAACAGGCTGAAAGCAAATGTACTAGAAATTCGATAAAAAATGATTGACAATCTAGAAAAATATCACTATGATCAAGAATGATCAAGTGAATAAAGTTGATGGGGAAAGGGAGAAGAAAGAGGGGAGAAATAGGATAAAAAATAAGCTAAAAAGAGTCTGCAAAGTGCTTTAGAAACGCATTTATTAGATACTTATTTGCATATCACCTACTCAATGTGCGAGGCGATGTCAACGTAGAGAACTTTTCAAAAAGATATGATCAACATCTGAACTCTACATCCATCATAAAGGATGGATTGTTGCACGATTATAGATTACCATACTCCGATATACTCCGATAGAGACGAGACACTCCCTTGTTGAAGGGTATGATAAGTGTAAACAAGCTCCAAATTTTATCCTCAAAAGCCTAGACTACAAATATAGATTCTGAAAAGGCGTTGTATGCCTCTTTGTTAGTACCTCCAAGCGCCTCCTTTTGCTCGCCAGCGAAGTCTACTCCATGGGTAACCATTATGTCCACCAGAAAGATGAAAATCTCCTCTTGGTTGCACTCTAGAATCAAAAGACAACGCGTAGAAGTCCTTTTTTTTAACCATTGGTTTTGCAGGATGCATGTTGGATCCAATAGAAGCCATCTTGTTTTACTGAGAATGTTTGCTACCCTTGTAGGAAGAAATGTTCTGCCCCTTCCCTCCACATTTTAGTAGCTAATCTAGTTCATGGTGACTTACTTACGTAGGATAAGTATGCTCTCTAGGGTGTAATTCGAGTTATAGTAATGCAAATATTTCTGATAAAAATAAAAATAAAAATTGAAATCAGACAGCCGCAACATTTTGCGTCACTCGGTCACTAAGATCAATGATTTACAATTTCTATTGCATGAGAATTCTAGGATAGGCTTTCGTAGTTTTGCTCTACTCTCGCTCATATCTACTACTTTTGATCTATAAAAATATATTAAAAGTCGTTACTAATAAACTATATGTTGGCACGTGTAACCCCCCGTTCACTATAAACATGCTATGTCATATGCTTAACAAAGAGTATATACATCAAAATATTATAGGAAAAATTGACGCTAGAGGTCTCAACGTTGGGTGATAATTTTTAAATGGTCTGAACTATTGATTAACCTGTGCGTAGGTCCCAACTTTAGGGGGTATTAACTTTTAGCGGGCCTCAATGACTTGAAACTGGCTTAATAGGTCATAACTTGTAAAACTTGGGTCACACCAGAAGGGTTAATTGAGGGAGGGAAATAGGAACTAGGTGAGATTTTAAAAAAAATCGTCAGTTTTAAGTCACCGAGGCCCGCTAAAAGTTAAGACCTCCTAAAGTTGGGACCTACACAGGTTAATCAATAGTTCAAACCTTTTAAAAATTATCGCCCAAAGTTCAGACCTCTATTGTCAATTTTTCCAATATTATATAGTAAGATTATATTACATTATGCTCGCTGAAACATAAAAGTATAATTCAAAGTAAAGTTCTGGACATCTTCTAAACTACACACTAATTATTATATTAGATTATGTTCAACTGACTTTTTTTGGTTTAATTCGGAGATGCTTTCCAACTAATTATGAACAAATCTTTGCGGCTTCAATTGTATTTTTTTGTTTGATTAGGCAATTTTGGTGTAAGTTGATCAAGACTATAATATCATTTGTTGTCCCTTGTCCGACTTTCAAAATCTTTGCGGCTTAATTTGGTACATGTACCTGTACATCTAGCTCGTATTTTGGCCAAACCTAACAACTCATATAACCTAATATATACGTAGAAACATTTGAGAATTCTGGCCAAAGGATAACTTTATTTGACCAAGTTGTCTCGAGAAGCTCAATACATAGTCAATCTAATTAGGCAGGCATTGAACCTAGTAATAAAGCTCCTGTAACAAATTTCACTAAAATAGCTAGTTTGAAAAAAAACTAGAAGCCCTTAGAACAAGTATTTGTTTTTTTTTAGATGCAAAAGGAGGGCTCAACCCATTTATTGATTAGAACAAGTAGGCTCTGTTTGGTAGGGCGTAAAACATTTTCAGTGTAAAATGATTTTCATGGAAAACAATTTACAATGGAAAACACAATTCCAAAATTAGTTTTCCGTTGTTTGGTTCGATGTAAGAAAAATGATGAAATGAAAGGAAAATGAAAGGAAAAGTAAGGAGATAGTGAGAGGAGTGTACAAAAGAGATAAGGAAAATAGTTTTCCCTTCATTTTGAAAGGAAAATGATTTTCCATCATCGGGAGAGTAATTTTACCCCAAGGGAAAATGGTTTTACACTCTTTTGCCAACCAAACAATGTAAAACTGAAAATAGAAGAAAACAATTTTCCGGGAAAACGTTTTACGCCCTACCAAACGGAGCCGTAATTGTGGATAAACGTTAACGTTACCACCTAACTAAGTTCCTTGAATTATTAATATTATTATAATGCCTGAAAAGTAACTTTTTTAAAATTTAGATAATTAAAATACCATCATGTATTTAGAAAAAAGGAATATCATGTATATAGCAAAAAAATCATACACATATTATATACAATAGCGAGGAAACAGCCCAACAAAGGAAAAAGTGAGATATGACTTTTTCCGTGATTTGAAGTACAATAATTTATGTATCATGCCAAACTTTGGATGAATAGAATTCCCAGTCATATTGGCTATACTTTTCTTTTTTAGATGCCTAAAAGGTAGACAGCTTGAAGGCACTGCTTCTCAAGGAGGAGAGAGAGTGTGTGAGAGAGTTTCTTTGAACATTCAAAGAGTTTGAAGCTAATAATTTACGCTAAATGCATACAGAATGACAAAGTTCAAAAGAGGTTAATTTTCTAATTAAAGAGATAAATGAAAAAGGAAGAAACTAAAGTAACTCGGCAGCTAGCTACCTGCAAGAAGAAAGTGAGGTTTGGAATTTTCCTCGGAAGTTACATGCCGTAGAACCCTTAGTTACTAAGCATCTGTAATCTATTAGAACTTTTTAGTACTTCAAAGTTTACAAATGGCTGATTATTGGTTTTCCGGAAAGAGTTTTGTACTATGCGTGCCTGCTTAAAGATAACCGCGACAATATTTCGATTTTAACTAGTATTTGGGCTCGGGTATTGTCCGCGGTTGGTATTGTTTTCCGAACTTGATATGCATTTTGTTTCATTCCCATTAAAATGTAGGAAAACTCAATATTTAAAAGGTACAATTATAATAATATGGATATTTAAAACATGATTAAAAGTTCGTTGAAATAGTAAATGTATCATGTTTACTTCTTTTGATTTATATTTAAGTGGGAGGACATCAAAGGTACAACCTTTCCCTGGAAGAGCAGAAAGAGAATTTTGTAGATGTGTGGAAAATAAACCTAGAGAAGTTGTATAATTCATACTCTCTTTGCTAACTACACCAATTTGATATTCAATTAGATCAAATTAAAGAAAAAAAACTTTGATCATATATCCTTACTAATATACTCCTTCCATTCTTATCTTTTATAGTTTTAACATTTAATTGACTTATTTCATGCTTGATAGCACATAAGTTTAACAAATAATATCTTACCATTGAATCATACAAGTTTATATTTTTTTTGAAATCAAGAAAATTTGCATTAATTAAAAGTCGGGATTACAAACTATGAACATACCATACAAAAGATAAACATATAAATTAACCAAAAACACTAAATAGATCTTTATTAGCTCTTACAAACCATATAAAGTAAGACCAACAAGTAAAATTTGGTAAAGTGCATGTTGCTATGAAAGTCTCCGTTGTTCATTGTAACATCACTTGGATGAATGTGGTGGAGAATGGTGTGTCCATGGCGAATGAAAAACGACAATGTAACTTCTCAAACGAAGGCAACTTGCATTAAAAAGTGTATTACATATTTGATAGAAGTGGCTGAAGGAGCAAAATTCGTTCACGATCCGAGCAACTATCATCCAATAGTAAGATTTGTATCTCACCGCATGAGCAATCCCAATGACCTCCTGTCAGCAGGAATTCTTAGCTGATGATTTTCTAAGAGTTATGCTCGTTGGTTACTCAATTCTCTCATAAGAGAGCATATTTAGAGTTTCTCCTTTTGATAGGAGAACCTGATTTGAGTTGACGAGTTGAAAATCACACACCAGATACTATTATTAAGATGTATAGCTCTTAGAGATTCTTATGGCTTCCTCGAATAAGATTTTACATTTGAAGGTGGACCTATTAAATAATATGTTCAATATGTTAACAAGATTAATCTAACATATATATGTTGTTTATAAGAAGTTAATTTCATTGCAAAAATAATTACCAGAATTTAGCTATGGTTATTGATAATGTCCTAATGGGTTTGACACCACATCATACACGACAAGAACTGAAAAATAATTGATTTACAATGTATTCCTTACCTAGTGATTAAAACAACATCACTCAAGTCACTGTAAATTTAGTCTACAACAAAAGAATTAAGGAATCTCATGGAACATTCGTTAACATTCCTATTCTATTTTTCTCTTCCATTGTCACCTCAATATTTTTCATAGTTGAACTATCTGAAACACTTCAATAATATATGCTTATAAGACATTATTAGGTGTATGTAATATATTAAAAGCAAACTCATACCGTACACGGTACACATGATTGTGGAATCCTTTTATTAGCACTTGAAGACTCGTTCATTTCCATTTTCCAAGTAACAAGAGTAACACTTAGCATCTGCATGAAATATTATTTTAGTTGGGGAATAATTGGATTACTATATATGTAAGAACTAAGAAGGGGCATCAATACAATTATAAGATCGCCAAGACCAATACTGTGAGAAAAGACAATATATGAAGAATATCATCTCAAAATTATAAAGTACTTGTTCGACAAGAATATAATTCTGGTGCCGTAGTCACTAGTCACTAGCTACATACAAAAACTAGCATGGCTAATCGGTGTAGCCAAACATTAAGTTTAGTCGACTAATAAAA
>NC_079204.1:19827844-19912844 GCF_026745355.1 Beta vulgaris subsp. vulgaris | reverse complement strand
TTTCAGTCATTCTCAGTCCTCACGCGTCTCTCAGTCTCTTTCTTCACTTCATGACATTCACGCCGAAGTTCTGCTCTGCTCTTCTAAACACGTCGGAGCTACACTCTTCTCTCTCTTTGCGGCTAAAAGGGCGCGGACGACGTGGAAGCAATACCCAGTTGAGAAAATGTTAAAGTCAAGAAATTAGAATTATTTGATTTTGTTCCCCTGATTTTTATCTTCTTTTTTCCCTCTTTGTTAACTACTTGGGAATGCTGAATAAGACACCTTTTGGTTTTAGCTTTTGGAGATTAATAACAAATTTCCATTCGTATTGATTTGGGGCTGTCTGTTGTTGATTTTGTATTTCTCTTGCTTGATTTTGCTGGTTTTGTATTTAGATGTTGAATGTTAAGGTTTCCAGCATTTTTGATTTAATTCAAGGCTGACTTTTGTTTGATTAGAGTGTAGTTTCGTTTAACCCAGCTTTCAATTTAGTGTGAGTTGATTGGATTTGGTTTCCTGTATATTGTTTGATAAGTATGACCACCAATTTGTGTTACAATACCTTCTGTGAGTTCCAATTAATGGCCACCAATTTTCATCTAGTTTTTTTTTAATACTTTGCTTTAAATGATATCGGATAATTCGGATATCCGGATCGGATATCGGATCCGATCCGATCCAAAAGTTTCGGATATCCAACATTTTCGGATCGGATTCGGGTCAGTTTTTTAGCGATCCGAAGTTTCGGATACCCAGAATTTCGGATCGGATCTGATCCGATATCCGATTTTGCACACCCCTAATACAAGTCTTTCTACTACAATTTATACCATACGGAAGGCTAGGAATCATACTTATTTGCGTGGTGATGTATTGTGACCTGAAGCTGTAATTAAAATGATTCAAATTTACATTTGTATTCGAGTGAAATGTAAAATTACTGCTAAGTGGAGATAGGATGAGAGAGTCCGGTTTGGTAACTTAGGTGCTCAGTGCATAACCTAAGCTACGGGTTGTTTGTAGAGTCTTCTCTCTTTTATTGGTCTATTGTTTCTTTGATGGTTGTTAGTTGTTTTGAGGAGGCTTGTATTTCATTTTCGGTAATAAAATCATTTACATTTTGACAAAAAATGATTGTCTTGCCTTTGTGATGATAAGAAAATATATCTCTAATTCTTATAAGTAAAAATTATAAAATTTTCATATTTTGAAACGAAATGAATATCAAGGTGAATCTAACAAGATTTCACCTGAGACATGACTATATTTTATTTATGTATAATTCACAAAATACAGTAAATGGGAGTGTGTGAATAGCTTAATTAACAGTCAAAATATTTCAAGTATTTTACAACAGATGAATATTTGCTATAAACAAACTTTTTGGAATAAGGACAACATCCTAAAATTAAAATACCTATAATGATGAACAAAAATATCCCAGCTTTTATTCTAGCATTTTAAATATGTTAATTATTGTACGATAAGTAATGACTTGTAGTTGACTAGATTTAGGGACATGACTAGAGCTGATGACATGTCCTGATTTAGTCTGCATTACCAGCAAGCACATGATAGAATCCAGCGTTGAACCAACTCATAGCCCGTTGGAGCACTTGAGATAAATAAGGAAAAACTCACCATAAGTTCAGGAAATATTTAGCTGGCATATTTATGATTTGTAACAACCAATAACGATATATAACTTTAGTTAGATCTCTTATTATAAATAGATCTCATGTAGCCAAGTATAAAACATCAGTTCTAACTAGCTACATTTCTCTACTCTTACTCAATATTCTTGTGCTCTTTGTCAAACATACTCGCAATAATACAAATTCAAGCCTTCTAATTTATTCCTTAAGCACTTAGATTGATTGCCTAACTATTATTGATAGATTAATCCTCCTTGGTGAAATTTCTCCAAAACAATTTGGTGCCCACCATGGGGTATTCAGTCTAAAAAGTGCTCTTTTGAAATTTGTATTTCACAAAAATCCACCGCAATGCCATGGCTGGAAACATCCCTTCCTTTGTGGAAGAAATCTGGAAGCGCCTCAATGAAAAATCAATATTCTCCAGAAATAAAATGACGTCCTGTGTGGTCAAGTCCAATCCGCCATCTTTATGGCAACCTCATCCTCTCGCCACCAGGCACGCTGTAACCTCGAAGGCGCAACTGCGCGCCTAGATATGAATACTATCACCCCTCTCCGAAGTCTCGGTGCACAGCAAAGTTCTCCAATGTTCATCCCAGTCATCTCACAAACATCAACACCTCAAATGACACGCCCTGCTGTCACTACTGCTGTTATTCCTTTGGCTAGTGTTGTAACACCCCCAAATTACTCGCTTTCAAATAAATAATTTAGTAAATAATATTTGAGTAACTTAAGAGTATTACCGCCACGTGACTAATACGCTTTCGGTAACCAACTACGAACTAACAAAATAACTTGCAGCGAAAGACTTTAACCAAAAATAATAAGACTTCTTTATTAATAAAAGTAAATATTATCTCAATACTCATAGTAAATGAAACACTCTAATCTAGGTGAAGATCCCTTTACTAATATGCTCCCATGCACATCCAAAATTCACCTGCAAAACTGTTTACCAAAAAGGTAAACATGACAAAGCCAAATAGGAAAAAGCAAATACGCGTCTGTATAAAACTGAGTATGAAATATACTAGATAAGTAACACATTTGTAAGTTCGCAACATTTTCATTTCGAAAACTCCATCACTAATAATTCAAGAATAACTCTTTAAGAATAAACTATTTTCAAACACTTAACAATAATTCAAGAATAACATTTTAAGAACAAACTCTTTCCAAACACTTGAATAATAATTCAAGAATAACCTTTTAAGAACAAATTCTTTTCAAACACTTGAATAATAATTCAAGAATAACCTTTTGAGAACAAACTCTTTCCAAACAACTTGGATTAAAAATAATCCTGAAAACAATTCCTCCTTTTATCTCCCTTTCTATTTTTCTAAGTGTGCACACCCCCCAAGCAATTCATCCCATCACGGAGCTATATCAAGGGTTAACTATAATTGCCAACAAGTGGACATTGAATCTCTTGATATTAATCAAGCGGAAATAATAATAATATGACTTGTAAGTCATGAATAAACCTCCTTTCCTCATAAACAACTTTTTGAACATTCAAAGTTCATAAAAACCAATCAACCTTTCATAAAAACCAATCAACCTTTTCTTGTAAAAATAATTTAATTTTCCAAAAAGGATAACAAAACTTCTATATAAAAATGATTGATAAAATCGTTCCTTCTTTTCACTTGCAAGAGTGAATAATAAAACATTATAACCATTTCAAACCAAATACATTTCTAAACCAATCCAACCATTAAATCAATAAACAACTTTATCACATAAAATCATATTTCAAAAGATCTAGCTACATTATGTACGTTGATCTTGCACAAAAAGTATACTAGTATCTTCACTTATTCTTATTCTTGAGCTTTCTCATAACCAACCAATAACTACTTTATCACATGAACTTATAATCATGAATTTAAACATGAATGACCTATCATGAGCATAATATTTTTGACTAAGAAATATGAAAATATTTTTCTTAAACCAAATAAATTGAAACTTGAATAAGAAATATAAGACTAGAATAGGTAGGAAGAATAAGAAGAACTTTGAAGTAAGAGAGTATGGATTCTTCAAAGTTTTTGTGTGAAAAAGATGACTTAAGGTATGGGGTATTTATAGGAGTAGAATAGGTTGTACTTAATTTCAAAAATTGAATAGTTTTCACCTTCACCATAAATTAGGAGATTAAACCAAGATTTGTAACCTCCGTCATGAATTTTATAGTTATAGGAAAACAAAACACCCTCCAATCACCATAAATCCCGTAGGAATATATGGCCCCAAGAATATATATATATATATATATATATATATATATATATATATATATATATATATATATATATATATATATTTGATTTTCTGAATTTTTTTGACTAGTATTTAATACCAAAAGCTTAACAAATCAATTTTGCCGCCATATTTCCGCCAAAATAATTTAAAACCAGTAAAAATACTAAACTACCCTTTGCTTGACATATTTATTTTAGAAAATAAATATCAAATAAATATATAATTATTTAAATAAATACTAAAAATATGGGTATTACAATCTACCCCCCTTAAAAGAAGTTTCGACCTCGAAACTTAAGACAAAAAATCATAATCACTTTTCAAAAACATATTTAAATTCAAAATTGCAGTTTCTGACTCAAATGCTCATGTCTAAAATGCATATAGTAACTCAAAAATATGCTAAAATGCAATAACTATAGTAGAAGCGCGAAACACTATCGCATTCTACCTCCCTTAAAAGGAGTTACGACCCCGTAAATCGACAACTAACCTCGGAAAACAACGCCGAATATTTCTTGTGCATATTCGCTTTGACTTATCGTGTTGCTTCCTCAATCTGATGGTTTGACCATAACACCTTGACTAATCTTACATCCTTAGTACGAGTACTTCTAACTTTACTTTTAAGGATTCTTACAGGTCTTTCCTCGTAAGTCAAACTATCATCTAATTCGATGAAGTCAGGTTGTAGCACATGACACATCAGGGATATACTTCCTTAACTGATGAGATATATGGATAACATCATGTACTCGACTTAAATCATTTGGCAAATCCAACTTATATGTCACTTTCCCGATCTTCTATAGCACCTCATATGGCTCGATATACTTTGGGCTTAACTTTCCCTTCTTCCCAAATCGCACCACCCCTTTCATTAGAGATATTTTCAACAATACCTTCTCCCCAACCTGAAACTCTTCACCCCTTCGATTCAAATAAGCATAACTCTTCTGCCGATCTTGAGCTACCTTGATCTTTTCTTGAATCACTTTCACTTGCTTCACTGTCTCTTCGAGGAACTCGGGTCCAAGCATCACATTTTACATAATATCATTCTAGCAGACTGGACTTCTACACTTTCGACCATATAAAGCCTCAAACGGAGTCATACCAATACTTGCATGATGATTGTTGTTGTAGGAAAATTGTATCAAATCCAAGAAATCTTCCCATGAACCCTGATACTCCATAACACGAGATCGCAATATATCTTCTTAAGTCTGAATTGTTCTTTCTGTTTGGCCGGCCATCTGTAGCCAAATGAAAAGCTTACTCATTAACAAATTAGTACCCAAAGACTTTTCCAAACTCTGCCAAAAGTTGGACAAGAACCGTGAATCACAATGGAAAACAATGTCCTTAGGCACAGTATGATATTTCACAACCCACTTGACATATGCTTTAGCCAATTGATCCATCGACCAAGTATTCTTCATAGGTATGAAAGTTGCGGATTTAGTTAAACGATCTACCACTACCCAAGTTGTATCATTTCCAGGCTTAGTTCTTCGTAATGCAGACGCAAAATCCATTGATATAGAATCCCATTTCCAACTTAGAATATCCAGAGATTGAACCTTCCCTTATGACCTCTCGTGCTCAAACTTGACCTTTTGGCATGTGAGACACTTAGTCACGAACTCTGCTACCACTCCCTTCATGTTTGGCCACCAAAACATTTGCTTCATGCCTTTATACAACTTATCACAACCTGGGTGTACTGAATAAGGTGAGCTATGCGCTTCTTCCATTAATTTTCGCTTCAACTCTTCTCTATTACTTGGTATACAACACCTCCCCTTGAGTCGAATACTTCCATCATCAGCTATCTGGGAATCCGACACCTGACCATCTTGGATCTTCTCTCGAATGTTTTTCAACTTTTCATCCTTTTATTAACCCTCCCTAATCTCATCATAGATTGAGGGTTGAACTGGCAAAGAACCCAACAATTCTTCAACACCTCCTTATTCTAGTACATCCAATGACATTTACTGAAACTCTATACATAATTGACTGGGCAACACCATTACATTGGCTGAATGACTCGACTTTCGACTCAATACATCAGCAACAACATTAACTTTCCCTTCATGATACTGGATCTCGAGATCATAATCCTTGATCAACTCCAACCACACCTCCTCTGCCTCATGTTCAACTCCTTCTGAGTGAAAATATAGTTTAAGTCTTATGTTCCGTGTACAGCTTACATGTTGCCCCATACAAGTAGTGTCGCCATATCTTCAAAGCAAATACTGTTGTAGCTAATTCAAGATCATGGGTTGGATAATGCACCTGATATGATTTTAACTGCCTAGAAGCATAAGCGATGACCTTCCGGTTCTGCATCAATACACATCCTAACCCAAATTTCGAAGCATCACTATAAAATCATATTGTTGACTTTCATCATGTAGAGACAGAACCAGTGTTGTAGTCAACTTTTCCTTCAACGCTGAAAAAGCTTCCTCACACTCTGGAGTCTAAACAAACTTACATTCTTTCTTCATCAGGCTAGTCATTGGTCTCGAGATCTTCGAGAAATCCCTTACAAATCTTCGATAGTAACTAGCTAACCCAAGAAAACTTATTATATCAGACACCGTCTTCGGTTTTGGCCACTCGCGCACTACTTGAATCTTAGCAGGATTCACCGAAACTCCCTCCTTTGAGATAACATGTCCTAAAATGCAACCTTATCCAACCAAAAACTCACACTTAGAGAGCTTGCCGTACAACTTATGCTCTCTTAGGTTGGACAAAAGTTCGCTCAAATGCAGCTCATTACTGCTCCTATCCTTCGAATATATCAAAATATCATCTATAGAGACAACCACATATTTTTCCAGGTATGGCCTGAAAATCATATGCATCAATTCCATGAACACTGCAGGTGCATTAGTTAGACCGGAAGGCATCGCTATGAACTCATAGTGACCATAACGCGTCCTAAACACAATATTTAGGAATATCACCCTCAGCAATCCTCAATTGCTGATAACCTGACCTCAAATCTATCTTCGAGAAAATCCTCGCTCCTTTCAACTGATCAAATAAATCATCTATTCTCGGAAGCGGTTACTTAATCTTGATCGTCACATTGTTCAACTCCCAATAGTCAATGTACAACCTCAAACTACCATCTTTCTTTTTCACGAACAATACAAGTGCACGCCAAGGAGACGAACTAGGTCTTATATACCCTTTTTCCAACAACTCCTCCAACTAAAATTTTAACTCTTTCATCTCAGCTGGAGCCATTGTATACGGAGCCATTGAAATAAATAGGTCTGGTTCCCGGCATTAAGTCTACGGTGAACTTAAGATCCTTAACCGGTGACACACCCGGTATCTCTTCAAGAAACTCAGATACGACACGGATCTCCTTATTCTTATCTTCCTTTTCACTAAACTCCACATAATAATAACGGACAACCCTTCTTCACATAAAATTGAATTCTCATCGCAGACACTATCTTCATTCCCTTCTCCTTCCCAAGCTTCCTATAAGTCACTCTTTCTTTCTTAGGACCGAGACTAAGGACACCTTCTAGGCCTCACAATTAATCTGAGCCTTGAATCTTCCCAACAATCCATCCCCAAGAGTACATCGATGTCTTATAAGTCAAACTCAACTAAGTCAGATGGAAATTTCACCCCAACTATCACTAAATGTACTTGACTATGCAACCTAGTACAATTGGAACCCTCCCCTAATGGCAATGCAATTTCTAATGAAATAGTCATCGGACTACTTAACTATAGATAATCTATTAAAGTGCTAGAAATAAATGAATGAGATTCTCCTGAATCAAATAGCACTTTGACAAATAAGAAATTAATGAAAAAGGTTCCAACTACTACCTCAGAAATATTCTGAGCCTCACGACGGTTCATGACGAAAACTATGCCTTTAGGTTGATTCTCCATCCCTAGTTTAACACCAACATTTGAAGAAGCTAACTTCTGTTGATCATTCTGAGGGGCCTTACTACTCGGATCAGGTTTGACCGCAGCTTTTCTAAAGCACTCGTACTCTCAGTGTCCCAAATTATGAGAATAATGGCATGTCACCAAGTCGCCCTGACAATCATTTCCAGGGTGGTTCTTATCACATCTTTTGCAGAAAAAAGTTCTCTCAGCTTTCTTCCTATTTTCTTTGTTCCCATTAGGCTTCTAACTATGATACCTATTGTCTTTCTCAATTTGGATAAATCTGACATTGGGCTTAGGCTTCTTATCTCGACTTTGTTGGTTCCCATTGTTGTTGTACTTCCTCTTTTCCTCAGAGGAGGTCCCTTCAAGCTCTCTTCCTTTAATCCCATATAAGTGAGCAGCTCTACCATAAATTTCATTAAGAGTCTCAAAAGTTACACCTCCCAGCTTACTTTGGAGGGTTAAGGTTAACCCTTACTCAAACCTTTGGGCCTTCGTCTCAGATGGTACTATCTCAGGTGCGAACCTCATTAACTCCAAAAAATTGCTATAATACTCATTAACAGACATAGTCCCTATCCTCATATTGGTGAGCTCCATAGCCTTTTGCTTCCTTAAGGATGGAGGATAATACTTAATCCTTAAGGCATCTTTAAACTCATTCCACCCAAAATTCGGATCCTCTAAAAGATCATTTTTCCTTTGTTTCCACCATAAGTCTGCCTCATCTCCCAAATAATAAACATCATTATTAACTCCAAGGTTTTAAGGGCACACTATGGCATCAACAAAGCTTATCGAATTCTCAGATCCATTTTTATAGGCTAGGTGGGTCCTCTTTCCCATGGTAAGTCGGAGGTTTGACAACTGCGACCCTCTTAAAGACCTCACTAAAACTATCGGTTTCACTCTACTTGGTTTGATCTTGATTAGTTATCACCTGAATGATATTTTTAGTTATCTTTACTAGCCTACTAACCATAGAGCTTATACTCCCTCTCCTTCTTTCCGCCATTCTACTAGATATAAGTGTGTTTGAGGATAAATCTCAACTAACATTCATAGAATAGTTGTGTAACTACCAAACAATTCAATAAACATGTAAGTATAACTAGTTCAAAACATAGCAATCACATACTTCAATTCATATATCATGGCAAATATTATGCCTTATGCATAACAACTACTAAAATATTTGAGTGTATCAAAATATCCGTAAGATAATTAGGCCGCTTCATGGCCAAAACAAAACTATGTATGTCTAGGTTACTAAAGACTTCAAACTCTGGTACGTAGTCTGTCTTAATAACATTCTCCAGCTCATCAATGGCCATATAATCAGACTGGCCTGAGTATTTTCAAGAGGTAAAAAAAAATACACATATTACTACTATTTGCTCGCCAATGCAGCATGACCCCTTACTTATCCCATACATAGGGAATAACATAAATTTTTTCCTCAACTTCCAACAACAATCATATAAAAGCAAAAAGAATTAAAATATTACAAGAACATCATAAAAGTAATATTAATATATGTTAACTAAAAAAAATATGGTCCAAGATTTGTACTAAATGCACCACTATGGCTTAAAATATTTATTTCAAAAATTTTAAAGTGTACTTGATTTCAAGATATAGAATAGCCAAGGTGATTATAGCTCCCAGGTAAGGAAGTTACCCACAACGTCGGGGAGAGCCTTCCTAATCCTAGACAGAGCTTGGCACTAGCAAGATGCATCTATACAAATCGTCAAAAAGAAAACAATTAAACTTAAAGTAAACAATTTAGAATGCAAAGGTGAAATTGTATACGCCCCTTTTTATGTCTACCCATTAATTTTAATGTTCAACTTTTATCTTTTCAAGACCTAAAAAACTAACACCACTTTGTAACACTTCCAAATTACTCGCTTTCAAATAAATAATTTAGTAAATTATATTAGAGTAATTTAAAAGTATTACCATCACGGGACTAACACGCTTTTGGCAACCAACTAATAACTAACAAAATAACTTGCAGCGGAAGACTTTAACCAAAAATAATAATACTTCTTTATTAATAAAAGTAAATATTATCTCAATATTCAGAATAAATAAAACACTCTAATCTAGGTGAAGATCCCCTTCTTAGTATGCTCCCATGCACATCCAAAATTCACCTGCAAAACTGCTTACCAAAAAGATAAACAGGGCAAAGCCGAATAGGAAAAGGAAATACGCTTCAGTATAAAACTGAGTATGAAATATAGTAGATAAGTAACACATTTGTTAGTTCGCAACATTTTTCATTTCGAAAACTCCATCACTAATAATTCAAGAGTAACTCTTTTAGAATAAACTATTTTCAAACACTTAATAATAATTCAAGAATAACATTTAAAGAACAAACTCTTTCCAAACACTTGAATAATAATTCAAGAATAACCTTTTAAGAACAAATTTTTTTCAAACACTTGAATAATAATTCAAGAATAACCTTTTGAGAACAAATTCTTTTCAAACAACTTGGATTAAAAATAATCCTGAAAATAATTCCTCTTCTTATATCCCCTTCTATTTTGCTAAGTGTGCACACCCCCCAAACTAGTCATCCCATCATGGGGATATATCAAGGGTTAACTATAATTGCCAACAAGTGGACTTTGAATCTCTTGATATTAATGAAGTGGAAATAATAATAATATGACTTGTAAGTCATGAATAAACCTACTTTCCTAATAAACAACTTTTTGAAAATTCAAAATTCATTAAAACCAATCAACCTTTTATTGTAAAAATAATTTATTTTTCCAAAAAGGATAACAAAACTTCTATATAAAAATGATTGATAAAATCATTCCTTCTTTTCACTTCCAAGAGTGAATAATAAAATATTGTAACCATTTCAAACCAATTTTCTAAATCAATCCAACCATTAAATCAATAAACCACTTTACCACACAAAACCATATTTCAAAAGATCTAGCTACATTACGTATCTTGATTTTGCACAAAAAGTATACGAGTATCTTCACTTATTCTTATGCTTGAGCTTTCTCATAACCAACCAATAACTAATTTATCACTTGAACTTAAAATCATGAATTTAAATATGAATGACCTATCATGAGCATAATATTTTTGACTAAGAAATATGAAAATATTTTTTCTTAAACCAAAGAAAACTGAAACTTGAATTAGAAATATAAAACTAGAATAGATAGGAAGAGAAAGAAGAAGTTTGAAGTAAAAAAGTATGGATTCTTCAAAGTTTTTGTATGGAAAAGATGGTTTAAGGTAGGGGGTATTTATAGGAATAGAATAGGTAGTACTTAATTTCAAAAATTAAATAGTTTGTAACATTCATCATAAATTAGGAGATTAAACCAAGATTTGTAACCTCCATCATAAATTTGGAAGTTATAGGAAAACAAAACTCCCTCCAATCACCATAAATCTCGTAGGAATGTATGGCCCCCAAAAAAAGAAAAATTGATTTTCTGAATTTTTTTGACTAGTATTTAATACAAAAAGCTTAACACATCCAATTTTGGCGCCATATTTTCGCCAAAATAATTTAAAAACAGTTAAAATACTAAAATACCCTTTGCTTAAAATATTTATTTTAGAAAATAAATATCAAAAAAATATTTAATTATTTAAATAAATACTAAAAATATGTGGTATTACAAGTGACTTCACAATGGTCGAAGATGAAACCCATCTGCTTAACTTTAACCCTTATCAAACCCCCTCAACATTTCCGGCCTTCGGGTCATCATCCTGATCTGTACCCAATGCACCACCTCATCCAAACTCTTCCAGAAATGTTTGTGTCAACTACTCCCAAATGAACCTGTGTCACCCTCCAAGAAATTCTTCCACCTCCAAAACCTCGAACATCCTTGGTCACATTAACCCAAAATGTACCTCCCCTAAGTCAGCCTGCTAGTGTACTCGTCACCCACAAAGTCGACGCCTTAGCCTCCCATGTCCAGTCTAACTCTAATTTGTCGCGAGGGATGAACTTTCTTCAACATATCCTTGGTATCATGAATGAAGCCATAGAGCAGAAGTTTGCCCTCTTGCAAGAAATGATAAACAAAATCCCAGGGATGACCCGTGCAATAGCTGAGGCTTAACCTAATAGCTACGCTGACTCGCCTTATGCAGATCATAATTATAACATTGATATCCTCAAGACGTTCAGTGCACAAAATATTCAATAATATAATGGGACCACTGACGCCAGCGAGCACATTAAGTAGTATAAGCAACGAATTTGGGTCCACTCTGTTTTTCCCCGCTCTAGACTGGTTGACAAATTTGCCAAATGGATGTATCACCTCCTTTGCAGAGCTCCAAAACATGTTCAATCAGCAGTTCGCTAGTAGTCGAAAAGCCCAAAAGCAGACCAGTGACTTGTATCGTGTTATTCAACACTATGGAGAAAGTTTCAGAGACTACATCCACATATTTAACAGAGCGACGGTGTCCATTCCTATTTATGACATCCTAACAACTATCAAGGCATTCAGAAAAGGATTGTAAGCAGATTCTGACCTTTATAAAGATTTGACTAAGTACCCATGCACCAAGTTTGAAGATGCATTGAACAAAGCTCTCGCTTAAGTCCGACTAGAAGAAGACATGGACGCCAAAAAAAGCCTTTTAAACCTGATCGGTCCAGCAGAAAATACACATGGAATCGACGACGAGACACCAGACCAAAGCCATATGACTGGCCACCTGGAAGAACCAAAGTGAAAGGATGAGTCCGAGCATCACCCAAAGATAGAAGAATACAAGTTTTGCATGAACACTGGAAGACTTATCAACCATCTGGCAAAGCACGGAGCGAGACAGTCAAGTGGCCACCTAAATCATCTCGCCCAGAAGACCAAAAATATCCATCCAAATGGTGCGACTATCATGGAGACATCAGTCATATTATTGATGATTGCATCGCCCTACGCAGGGAAGTCTCCTATATCCTGAAGAATGGGCATCTCAAAGAAATCATATCCGAGAAGGAAAGACAGCTATCTCAAAAGAGATATCCACATTTGGTCCCCAAAAACCTCCTAACCCTCCTTATCATGTTAAAGTTATTAATGTTACTACAGGAGGATCTGACGTTTGTGGTTTGACTTACTCTGCAGCTAAAAGACATGCCAAGGAATGCAACACATACATGCCCATCATAATCATTCCATCAATCTTGGACCCGCAATCACTTTTGATGATGTGGACGCAGTAAATGCCTCAGCGTTCCATAATGACGGCTTATTCATCTCTATCTCCGTTGGCAACTGTCTGGTCAAAAGAATAATCCTGGTGGACTATGGAACCTCAGCAACATCATAATGCTAGATACACTTGTCCATATTGGAATGAGTAAAAGCGATGTGGTTAAGAAGTCCACGGTGCTAGTCGGCTTAAGTGGCGAAGCTAAGAACAATATTAGAGAGATCTCCTTGCCATACGTATATGCCGAAGCCATCAACTTTTAGGTAAAATTCTTGGTCATAGAATGCGTATTTGCTTATAATATTATTATTGGCATGCCCTGGATCCATGAAATGAAGGCTATTCCATCGTCTTAGCATCAAACAATAAAGTTCCCAACCCCCTGGGGATCCAAGAAATCCAAGGTGATAAAAGAGTTGCCAAGAAGTGCTACAATATCAAGCTAAAACCTTCCAGCGCCCAGAAAAAGGTGGCATAGCAATTACAGGAGCAATCCGCACCAAGCAGCTATGTGGAGCTAGAATGGGAACTCTTGGACGAAGTGGTCCTTGACCTAGAGTTCCTTGATTAAGTACTACTAGTTGACTTTGATCTACCTAACGAGGTAAGGACTGGCATCATTACTTTCTTACGTGCAAACCGTGACTTCTTTTCTTGGAAGCACGAAGACGTGACATGCATAAGCCCATATATGTCATCACACATAAACGACGCGTTGACCCCGAGCACCCACAATTCTGCCAAAAGTGAAGAAAGTTCGCACCAGAATGCAACCAATCCATAAACGAAGAAGTTGATAAACTACTCGAGATAAGTAAAATTAGAAAGGTACATTACCCGGACTTGTTGGCTAATGTGGTAGTTGTCAAAAAGAAAAACGCTAACTGACTTAAATAAAGCATTTCCCAAAGACCCTTTTCCTATCCTCCATATAGATGCCATGATTGATGATACTTCTAGCCATAGAACGTTGACCATGCTGGATGCTTTTAGTGGTTATAAACAAATCCTAATCCACCCAAAAGATCAAGAAAAGACCGCATTCATGACCGACAGGGACATCTATTGTTATAAGGTTATGCCTTTCGGATTGAAAAATGCAAGGCAACATACCAAAGGTTTGTCAACAAAATGTTCAAAAAAAAAAAATCGGATGCACCATGAAAGTCTATGTAGACGACATGCTGGTCATGTCAGCAACAACAACCGACCATTTCAAGCACTTGGAAGAAACTTTCCAAGTCCTCTACCAATACAACATGAAGCTCAACTCGTTCAAATGCTCTTTTGACGTGTCATCAGGAAAATTTCTGGGTTACATAGTCACTTAGAAGGGAATATAAGCTAGTCCTGAGCAAATAGGAGTTGTCCTTAATCTCCATTCACCACGCTATCCCAAAGATGTTATGAAGTTGACTAGACAAGTAGCCGCCTTAAATAGGTTCATCTCTATATCCTTAACTAAATATCATATATTTTATGATGTTCTCATGAAAAACACCAAGTTCGAATGGACCGCAAAACAAGAGCAAGCATTACAAGACCTGATAGCCTACTTGTCCCATCCTTCCTTGTTATCCAAGGCTAAACCTAATTAGAGGTTACAAAATTACTTATCGGTCTCACAGACCGCCGTCAGCGCAGTTCAAGTAAGGGCAGACGATGGCAAACAACTACATGTCTACCATGTGAGTAAGTCCTTACTTGATGCTAAAACCAGGTACGATTACCTTGAAAAGTTAATTGTTGCACTAGTCATGTCAGCTATGAAATTACGTCCTTATTTTGAGTCTCATCCTATCACAGTAAGAACTAATTATCCTATTAAGACTGTCTTGTGGAAGCCAGAAATAACAGGCGGAATGGCTAAATGGTCAATTCAACTTAGTGCTTATAACATCCACTACGAACCCAAGACAACTATTAAATCACAAGCCCTAACTGACTTCGTATTTGACTTCACACCTCGCCTACAAATCTTCGCTGATAAACATGTTAAAATTTTACAAGATGACGAATCTACTTGCACCTGGACGCTTTACACTAACGGTGTTTCCAACAATGCTTGTGTTCCCAGAGGGAGATGAAATTGTTCAAGCTCTCCAGTGCGATTTTCAAGCCGCCAACAATGAATCAGAATACGATGCTATACTTGCCGGCCTACTAGCAGCCAAAGAACTCAAGGTAAAGCGTCTCGAGGTAGGATGAGACTATTTTCTTATAGTCAGTCCGATTAACAGATACTATGTTGCTAAAGACACAAAAATTAGTGCCTACTTAGAAGTTGTTAAGCAACATACAAAGTATTTTGAGCATTGTAATATAAGACAGGTACCCAAGAAGCAAAACTCTCAAGCTGGCGCACTAGCTAGTTTAGGATCTTCACCCAAAGGATCCAAGCTGACCAATGTTCCCCTTGTTCATCATTTAGCTTATCCAACTATTACGATGGATGTCTTCATGATCCACAGTGGAGATGATGATGCTTCAACATCAGCAACTCCACCTCCCAATGCAAGATGGACTCTACCATTTATCTCTTAGCTCAAAGATGGCACAGTCCCTCTTGGAGAAGACGCCTAAGCATTTAGAATGAAAGCATCACGTTACACACTAATTCAGAATGTCTTGTTTAAAGTGTTTGTTTTAAGTGTTTATATTAGGTGCTTAGAAGCTGAAGAAGCAAAACAATTCCTAAAGGAAACCCACTGTGGCGTTGGAGGCAACCACGCTGCTGAACGAAACCCGACAACCAAAATTCACCACATGGGATACTACTGGCCCATAATGCGTTAAGATGCCGCGGATACCGCCACAAAATGTGACACTTGTCAATGACATGCTCCAATCCAGCATCAATCATCAAAAACCTTGCATCCCGTTTTGACGACATGTCCATTCATGAAGTGGGCATGGATATAGTAGGCAAGCTGCCTTAGGCATCTAGCAAAAAAAGTGGATAGAGGCAAAGCATTCAAACAGGTAAGAGATAAGGAAGTCATTTCTTTCATTAAACGTAATATAATGTGCAGGTATGGTGTCCCTACATATATAGTGTGTGATAATGGCTCCCAGTTCATAAGCGACAAGACGAATGATTATTGCACAAAATGAAAAATTGGACTCCACACATCCACTCCCAGATATTCAAAATCAAATGGTCAAGCAGAGTCTATTAACAAAATCGTTGTGAACCAGCTAAAGTGTTGCCTAAAAGCAGCTAAAGATACATGGGTAGAATAGCTTCCACTTATCCTATGGGCGGACTGAACCACTCCAAAGAATTCCACTAAACACACTCCCTCATCCATCATCTACGGATGTGAAGTTGTCATCCCATTAAAAGTCAAAGTACCCTCTGCCAGGCATGGTTTAATGACTATAAAAAAATGATGATGCACCAACCCAAGATGTAGACATTGTTGATGAAATAAGGAAGCAAGCCAGAGTCAGAATGGCATTTTACCGACAAGTTGTGGCACGCAAATACAACAAAAATGTAAGGATAAAAGTGTTTCAAGTAGGTGTCTGTGTCCTCAGAAAAATCTTCCAAAAAATAAGAGATTCCACTAATGGTAAGTTATCCCCCACCTTGGAAGGACCACACCAGATTGGTAAGGTCGTAAGATAAGGGGCATATTCCCTTCAAGGAAGATGGGACACCTAACCCCAAGAAGTTGCAATGCGACGCACTTAAAAAGGTATTATTTCTACCCATGTCTTTCACTTGTCCATTGGAAATGACGCATCAGACATGTATGTTCCTTCTTACCTATTCATTTTTATTTTAATATTTCCTTTTTATTTCTCCTTTTTCAAAACCATTACTGACTTAAGTATCGGAGCGCCGTTTGCCGCGCCAACGGCCAAAGCTTCTAACCCTTTGTTTTGCATAACTCTTGTACACCAGACACATATGACATAACAACTTGAAGACAACTACCTCATCAGTTATTCAAAGCTTGTTTATCTTAGACCAATCCTTACACACGACATGGTCTAAACAACAACTCTATAAGCTGTACAGTTTTACAAGTTGGCAACATTTTGCAAGTCCGATAAGCTACAACTCTACAAATTGATAAATACAAATACAACTTGACACATACAATTTGACAAATACAATTTGACAAATACAAATTGAAAAATACAACTTGGCAAACACAAATTGAAACTGGCAATGCAACTTCACAACTTTGAAGCAATTTCACACAAGCAAATGCAACTTAATTTGATAAAGCCCACCAAAATAGTGGACATGCAGAAATGTTTCAGCAAAACAAAACTTACGAACCTCTCTCCCCCCAGGGACAAGACATTAAAACCGGTGTTCAACAACAAAAAAAAATATTGTTTTAAAGAAAGCCCTAATCAAACTGTGGTTACATTTTCTGACTTCTCTTCAAGGTTCGCCTCTACCATCGCCTGGTCCACTACAGGAGCACAACAAGAATCCGCTTTTATAGCGTCTGACATTAGCGTCCGTTTACAAAACTAGACGGTATTTGAAATCAGCGTCCGTTTTACAAATATTAGCGTCCGCTCAGTTACCAGACGGCAAATACCGTCCGTCCCGTGAATTCAGCGTCCGTTTTTTTGTCGGACGGTAAATTAGCGTCCACTGGCCAGACGCTAATTTGGTCCAGGCGGACGCTAAATACGCGTCTATACCATCAGCAAAACTCGACCCTCCAACCAGATTTTGACCATAACTCTAGAGAACTCCAAACCCTAACCTCAGCGTTTCTCTCTCCGGCGAACCGCGGTACTATTAATTTTTTCGGCGAATCGACGCGCCTCCACTGTCGCCGGAGGATCGCCGCCGCCGTCTACGCCCTTCTGCCGGTTCTCTTTACTCTCTCCGCATCTCTCTTTCGTGTCTATTGTAGCTCCGCCTTCAACGCGCCTTCAACGCGCTTCCCCCGCCGCCGCCGGAGCATTACCGGCGCCCTTTCGCCGCCGCCTTCACTATCTCTTCTACAATTGCTTAAGGTATGAACTTCTACCTTATTTTTGTTAATTTTGGCTTGAATTCCTTGTTGATTGGGGTTTTTGGTATATTTGATTTGGTGTTGTTGTTGTGAGTGATGATTATTGTTGTTGGTGTTTTTAATTGCATTGTTGCTGTTGTTGTTGTTGTTGGTGGTGGTGGTGGTGTTTTTAATTGCATTGTTGTTGTTAAGTGAATTTGTTGTATTAGTTGTTGGTGTAAAGTAAATTTGTTGTTATTGTTGTTGTTGTGAAGTGAACTTGTGCTTGATAATTGAATCAAGAATGCACTTGCAATGGTCTCTTTGAAAGAGACGGAGAAAGCAACAAACACAAACAAGTTGTTAACATATGACTTCATACCCACTCCTAAGTCCTAACCTTACCTCAAATCAAAAAGCCAAAGTTACATTAGTGCATCATATTTATGACTTTTAGTCTTTTACTAAAGAAACAATAAATTTTATAATAGAACTCCATAACAAAAGTAATGGAGTATTACTACTAAAGCTCAAAGAAGTTTTTTTGCCCTGCCCCACACTTAACTCCACCTCGTCTCTCTCAAATTCCTGCCAATACTATTCTATGTTCCAATATGGACGTTAGCAAATCTAACAAATTAAAATTGATGGGATCATATCACATCAAGGGAATAAAGTTAAATTTGATAATAAATGGGAAAAGAAAGATGGAGAGATGGGATCACTGATCCATTACATACACATCTGTCACAAAGTAATGTGTTTAATCATAAGTAATGGTCCAAACTATATGGGGCTAGAATTTACTGTATTTACCGATTAGTATTAATTATTAAATGGAATTTGGTTTGCATGATTGCAATGTTTTGCTGATTACAAATTATGTTTAGTAATTCTTATTATTCATAAATTGTCTAATATTTGTCTACTACATATCGTACGTACTTCTATTAACAAGTAATGAATATAGTGAATTGATACTTTCTAGTTGTATGTAGAGTTTTAAATTATGAAAAGGAAGGAACGTAGCTGGATGTATAACAGACTTGATGGACGTGCCCTTAAAACTGAGTTTGTGAAAGGGGTTGATAAGTTCATTGAGTTTTGTTTACAACATCCACATTTAAATGACGGTGACAAGATAAAATGTCCATGCATGAGGTGTAATAACTTGTGTTACTTGGATGTGGACACGGTCAAAGTACATTTGTACAGTAAGGGTTTTAAACCGAATTACTTTGAGTGGTTATGTCATGGTGAACGTGCTACGGGGTCCTCCTCATCTTTCGCTCAGTCAAATCCGTATGTGGATATGGTTGTGGATGCTTTAGGGAATACTGAAGATCATGCCATGCTTGCCGGTTCAAACTCAGTTGAAGAAGAGCCGAATGGTGAAGCAAAGAAGTTTTTCGACCTTCTCAAGGCGGCAGAGAATCCCTTGTATGAAGGGAGCAAGATGTCCGTGTTGGAGATGGCTTCTAGAATCATAAGTTTGAAGTGTGAGTATAACCTACCACACAGGTGTGTTGATGGGTTTCTTAGTTTATTGAATGAGGTGATACCCAGAACAACAACATGGGAAGAACTTTCTACGACACAAAGAAAGTTCTAAAGGGTTTGGAGCTTCCTCATGAGAGGATACATGCATGTCCTAAAGTTGTATGTTGTTTTGGAAAGGGATGCTCACTTAGATAAGTGTAGTGTATGCGGTATGATCGGTATACAAGAAAACTTCAAGGCAAGCTTATTCCTGCAAAAGTGTTAATCTATTTCCAATCACACCGAGGTTGCAGAGGTTTTTGCAACTAAGAACATCTCTCAGGAAATGACATGGCATGCCGACAATCCTCGAATGCAAGATACCTTAGCACACCCAAGTGACAGCGAAGCATGGAAACACTTTGATAGAACTTTTCCCGACTTCGCCGCCGAGGCTCGAAATGTTAGACTCGGGCTGTGCACCGACGGATTTTCTCCATATGGTAAGTTCGGAGGGCAATATTCATGCTGGCCAGTTATCCTCACACCATATAATTTGCCTCCATCCATGTGCATGAAGAAACCATTCATGTTTCTTTCTTTGCTCGTTCCGGGCCTAAAAATCCCAAAGGAAACTTGGATGTGTTTATGCAACCCTAGTTGAAGAGTTGAAGCAGTTGTGGCATATTGGGGCTATGACCTATGATGTTTCAAGGAAGCAAAATTTCAACCTTCGAGCAGCGCTGCTTTGGACAATTAGTGACTTTCCTGCGTATGGTATGTTGTCCGGATGGTCTACTGCTGGAAAGAAGGCATGTCCTTATTGCATGGATAAAAGCAAGGCATTCTGGCTTGAACATGGGGGTAAAGTGACATGGTTCGATTGTCATCGACAATTTCTTCATTTTGACCACCCATTTCGAAGGAATAAGACTGCTTTTTGTAAGAATAGGGTTGAGAATGGCGTAGCTCCTCACATAATGTCTGGAGAGGAACTGTGGCAGTGCGTGAAGGACTTACCTAAAGCAACTGATGGTCCCGAGGCGCTGAACCGATTGAAGAAGGATAAAAAAGGTTGGTTGAAACAGAATATTTTGTGGGAGCTTCCATATTGGAAAGATTTGATTATCCGTCACAACTTAGATGTCATGCATGTTGAGAAGAATTTTTTCGACCAACTCATTAACACTGTGATGGATGTGAAGGTCAAACTTCAGACACCCTTAGTGCAAGAAAGGACATGACACGTGTTTGCAAACGTCGGGAACTGGAGCTTGTTGATGATGGTGTGGGGAATTTGGCCAAGCCTAAAGCACCTTACACACTCGACAAGGCTCAGAAAAAGGTATTTTGTGAGTGGGTACGTGACTTGAAGTTTCCAGATGGCTTTGCATCGAACTTGAGTAGATGCGTGGATCTTAGTTATGTAAATTGCAAGGATTGAAGAGCCATGACTGTCATGTATTCATGGAGAGGTTGTTGCCGGTTGGCTAAAAGAATTGCTTCCTTTGCATGTTTGGAAGGCGATAACCGAAATAAGTCAATTCTTTCGAGACTTGTGTGCGTCCACAATCAAAGTCAGTGAGATGAAGCGCTTAGAGAACAACATCGCTGAGATCTTATGCAAGTTGGAAAAAATCTTTCCTCCATCATTTTTTAATTCAATGGAGCACTTGCCGGTTCACTTGCCTTATGAAGCAAAAGTTGGTGGCCCCGTCCAGTATAGGTGGATGTACCCTATTGAAAGGTAACTGAATTTGTTTTAAGTGTTATACAATACTGAGTTTATACATAAAGTGCTAATCCTTACCTTACTGACAGGTTGCTTAACCACTTAAAACGTAAAGTGGGAAACAAAGCACGTGTTGAAGGTTCAATATGCAATGCCTACCTAACTGAGGAGATAGGGAACTTCTGCTCCAACTACTTTCAGCCCGGGGTTGACACAAAATCAAGGGACTTAGGAAGAAATGTCAATCCTGATGTCGCTAGCACACATGGTCTTGGTGTCCCCGAGTTGTTCAGGGAAGACTGCGGTCGTTTGCGATGGTTGCAAGACAATGAGTACGATCGAGCACATCTTTACGTACTTGCAAACAGTGGCATCTTAAGTGATTATGAAAGGTAATTTGGTGAGAAGTTGTAAGACCCATTGGTTACATTCTACTTGTCCTTTGCCTAACGTGTGTGACATTACTTACTCAAGGCGATTCGAGGATTATATTGTCAATTCAAGACCGAACATTGCTAAGGATGATGTGTGGAGCAAATGCGAAGCCGAGTTCCCTAGTTGGTTCAAGACAAATGTGAGTTTCGTACATTATTTGTTATAACCATTGAGATTTTTCTTCATGAACTAACTTAGTCCCTAAAATCAGGTACTTCATTCCATGACAAGTGACGATGTCACTCGAGCTCTTGCTATGGGTCCTTCCAGACAAGTGAGAATGTGGAATCAGTTTTTTGTGAATGGATATAACTTTCATACACAGGAATATGGCAAGAACAAGTCAACTATGAATTATGGTGTATGTGTACAAGCTGCTGATAGAGCTGATTACTTTGGCATTTTGGAGGAGGTTATGAACTGGTGTACCATGGTAATTTGGCTGTTTATAAGACAATTTTGTTCAAGTGCAATTGGATGGACTCGGACAAGGGTATGAACATTCATGAACAATACAAACTTGTGGAAGTCAATCACACCAAGAATACCCAAAATATGATCCGTTTGTATTGTCGTACCAAGTTAGCCAAGTATATACGCGCCGTATCCCAGTCTTAGGAGGGATAAAGTGCAATGGTGGGCTGTATTTAAAACGAAGGCAAGGTCCGAAGTTGATGCCCCGGTTGATTTGGATGTTCTCCAGGAGGAAAGACTGATACCGCTGCAGTTCTTTGTGCTCCAGATGAGATACCAGATTATGATGCTGGTGACGACAACAATAATGAAGAGATCATGGAATTTGAGGCGCCGAATGAACAAGGAGAACCAAGTGAACATGAAAGCAGCGACGAGACTGGTGATTTGGCTGACGATGATGATGACGAGGATGATTTGTTTGATGACGTTTAGTGTATTTTGTTATCTTATGTAGATTGCTTTTGTTGTAAGACAATATGTTTGTCATTTTATCGCTTTGTCGTATTCTATGTGTAAGACATATTATTTATTTCTATTATATGTGTTTTAGTTAATATGTTTTTAATTTGAATCTTTTTCCAAATTGATTAATTATGTGATTTTCAATATTTTGTACTACGGTTTTGTAATTTGTTTATGATTAATTTCATTGTTTATTGATTATAATATGTGAATAATTTCAAGCTTTTGTAGATGTCATCAGGTGCCGGATCTGGAGGTAGTCCTCGTGATGGGGGTAGTGGCAGAGAGGGGCCTGAGCCTCAACCTGAGCGTGATGGCGAGTTGGAGAGGGACAAGAAAAAGGAGTTGGACCCCAATGGACTTTGGTAAGCTATATTATATATGAGCGTACACTTTATTACTTTTAATAGATTTTATTGGTGTTGTTCACTTGGTTTTAATTGCTTTTTATCAGGTTTGAAGACAATGGAGTCATTCGCGAATGACTAAATGCTTCAAGCAACATTTCCATCATCCATGGAGGAACTGTCGCAGGTTGATGACGATCAAAAAACCTTGGTTCTCTTTTCAAGGTGAAATCTATTTGTTAAGTTTATAATATGTAAATAACCCGTTGTGATTGGTTTTCTTATATATGTAAACTAACCCTTTATACTTAAGTTTATAATATGTAAACTAACCCTTTGTGATTGGTTTCTTATATGCATGTAGAGCACATATAAATGGAGGGAGGAGCTTCAATCCCAAGTGAGGTCAACATTCGAAAAAAAATGGGCAGAAGGTTGAAAGATAATCACCACTCGATAGTAAAGAAGAAGGGTGGTGTATGTCCGACATGGTTGTCTCTGAGCATTCACGAGCAGATGATGAAGAATGCTCAAGACAAGGAGTTCAAAGCACGATCTCAGAAGGCTAGCAAGAACCGGCGAGGAGGTGACTTGACCAATAGCGTACCTCCTTCTCATTGCCTGGGCTCCATTTCCTCAGCAGAGCGCGCCAAGAGATTGGTAAGTGTAACTTGTTTTGAATACATTTAATCCAAAACTTATTTAATTAATGTGTTTGAACGTGTAGGCCGCACACGTGGAGGGTGCTGCCTTCCGCTGTGGACTTGTTCATGGACACACATATGAGGATGAGTCTGGAAAGAAGGTGCCGATCAATGACAAAGTCCAAAAATCAAGGTAATTGAAATAATATAGGATCATACATTTTCATAGAGATAGGATTATAGGAACATGAAACCCAAAAAAGGCTCGAAATGGCTTATTTCTCTATTTTAATGGCTAAGTGTTTAAACTTGCTTAGAATCATACAACCAAGTAATAGAAAGCTTAAATGAGTATTATGGACTTGCATGAGATTAAACTTGAAATAGGCATAGAGTAGGATTATAGGAACATGAAACCCAAAAAAGGGCTCGAAATGGCTTAGTTTCTCTATTTTCATGGCTAAGTGTTTAAACTTGTTAGAATCATACAACCAAGTAATAGAAAGTTTAAATGAGTATTATAGGACTTGCATGAGTATTAAAACTTAAATAGGCATAGAGGTAGGATTATAGGAACATGAAACCCAAAAAAGGGCTCGAAATGGTTATTTCTCTCATTTTCATTGGCTAAGTGTTTAAACTTGCTTAGAATCATACAACCAAGTAATAGAAAGTTAAATGAGTATTTAGGACTTGCATGAGATTAAACTTGAAATAGGCATAGAGGTAGGATTATAGGAACATGAAACCCAAAAAAGGCTCAAAATGGCTTAGTTTTCTATTTTCAATGGCTAAGTGTCTTAAACTTGTTTAGAATCATAGAACCAAGTAATAGAAAGCTTAAATGAGTATTAAAGTTGAAATAGGCATAGAGATAGAATTATAGGAACATGAAACCCAAAAAAGAGCTCGAAATGGCTTAGTTTTCTCATTTTCATGGCTAAGTGTTTAAACTTGCTTGAATCATAAACCAAGTAATAGAAAGTTAAATGAGTATTTAGGACTTGCATGAGTATTAAAACTTGAAATAGGCATAGAGGTAGGATTATAGGAACATGAAACCCAAAAAACTCGAAATGCTTAGTTTCTCTATTTTCAATGGCTAAGTGTTTAAACTTGTTAGAATCATAAAACCAAGTAATAGAAAGTTAAATGAGTATTAGGACTTGCATGAGATTAAAACTTGAAATAGGCATAGAGGTAGGATTATAGGAACATGAAACCCAAAAAAGGCTCGAAATGGTTAGTTTCTTCTATTTTCATGGCTAAGTGTTTAAACTTGTTAAATCATAAACCAAGTAATAGAAAGTTAAATGAGTATTTACTTGCATGAGATTAAAACTTGAAATAGGCATAGAGGTAGGATTATAGGAACATGAAACCCAAAAAAGGGCTCGAAATGGCTTAGTTTTCTCATTTTCAATGGCTAAGTGTTTAAACTTGTTTAGAATCATACAACCAAGTAATAGAAAGTTAAATGAGTATTATAGACTTGCATGAGTATTAAAACTTGAAATAGGCATAGAGGTAGGATTATAGGAACATGAAACCCAAAAAAGGGCTCAAATGACTTAGTTTTCTCATTTTCATGGCTAAGTGTTTAAACTTGTTTAGAATCTAAACCAAGTAATAGAAAGTTAAATGAGTATTATAGGACTTGCATGAGTTATTAAAACTTGAAATAGGCATAGAGGTAGGATTATAGGAACATGAAACCCAAAAAAGGCTCGAAATAGCTTAGTTTCACTTATTTTCAATGGCTAAGTGTTTAAACTTGTTTAGAATCATAAACCAAGTAATAGAAAGTTAAATGAGTATTATAGGACTTGCATGAGTTATAAACTTGAAATAGGCATGAAGGTAGGATTATAAGAACATGAAACCCAAAAAAGGCTCGAAATGGCTTAGTTTCTCTATTTTCAATGGCTAAGTGTTTAAACTTGTTTAGAAGCATAGAACCAAGTAATAGAAAGGTTAAATGAGTATTGTAGGACTTGCATGAGGCATTAAAACTTGAAATAGACATAGATGTAGGATTATAGGAACATGAAACCCCAAAAAAGGCTCGATATGGCTTAGTTTCTCTCATTTTCATTGGCTAAGTGTCTTAAACTTGCTTAATCCATTCTTGCAGGAAAGTTATGACAAAACTCTTGCTCATTGTGAAGAAAGAGGTGAAAGCAAGTTCCCAAACCAGATTTTCTTTGAGATTGTTTGTGGCAGAAAGAAAGGTTGGGTTCCTGGTTTGGGGACGAGTGCAGACCTCTATTTTGAGAGGTCTTCGAGGGGGGGAGGTAGTTCGTCCTCCAGTTGCACTCCTTCCATGTTGTCTCAGTTGTCTGCGAGGTTCGAGGAAGAGAAAGCCGAGATGCAAAGAGAACGTGAGCGGATGCAGAAGGAGATAGAAGATGAACGCATCGCCAGGCAAAAGGAAAGAGAGGAGGATCGCAGGGTGTAGGATGAGTACCTGGCGCAGATGAGGGCGACTGTGGAGACCTACAGTCAGATGATGAGCCAGTGTGGTGGTTCCTTCCGTTTTACCGGGCCTCCAGACCCCCCACAGGCGGTGGTGATGCGTGTGCGACTTAGGCTCCTACGATTGCTTATCTATCTTGTATATATTTCGAGACGTGAGAACATATAAAATTTAGTTAAGACCGTTAACTTATATTTATGTATGAATTTATGTTAGTGTATGAATTTATGTTAGTGTATGTATGAATTTCTAATTAATGTAAACAGGTCATTAGTGCAGAATTCGGCGCATTAGCGGACAGCTTGAGTATATTTTGTTGGAAAATGAAACAGGTTAAATAATAGTTAAATACATTTAGCATTATTATATAAAAAAAAAACATTAGCGACCGTCTACGAAATTAGCGTCCGCTCTATGCAATTTTATCCTCACAAGGTGTCCAGCGATTAGCGACCGCTGATGCAAATTAACGTCCGCCTACCGGACGCAGATTAGCGTCTGCATATAAGCGGACGTTAACTAGCGTCCGCCACTCTGACGCTAGTTAGCGTCCGACTTACAACAGACGTTAAGTTGCGTCGACCTTAAACGCAGACGGAAATGGTCAGTAAGCGGTCGGTAAAATTTTGCGTCCGCTTTTCTGACGCTAATTCAGCAATTAGCGACCAGGTACTTTGCATCAGGCATTTTGCGTCCGTTTGCGGATGCTAAATATTTTAGCGTCCGCGCCCGCATTTTTAGCGTCCGATTTTTGCGGACGCTGAAAGCTAACATTCTTGTTGTGGAGTCTTCCGATCATCTTCTCTATTGGGCTGACCACCTTCGTTGACCTGCTCACCTTTAGCCTTCTTGGAGTTGACCTCGCCTTCATCAGGGTAGACCTGGGTAAACTCTTCAATGGAATTGTCCGGTTCCCAAGTGTCAGTCTTACCCTCCTTGAACTCCTTCATCAGTTCAGCAATGGTCTTCATGGCGTACTAGATGGCGCTGTCAACCAGCTCTTTCTCCTTCTTATTCAGCTTCTTCTCTTTGGATGATAGGGTCTTGCTGACCCTCTCAAGTTCTTCAGCCTTTTCCAGCTTCTCCCTCTTAAGAATAGCAATGTCAGTATCCAAACGCTCCTTATTGTCCTTCCATGCCTTCTCCTGGTCCTTCAACTTGTTCTGAGTGCTGGACAACTCTCTAGTCACCTTCTCCAATTACATATGATAGGAGAGGATGTTCATAATGTTGCTTAGGGTGGCTTGAAAAGTTTGTGCCAAGTAGAATAACAGGGAAGTATAATATAAAGGACAATGCTACTTGACCAAATCGTGTTTCATGTATGAACAAGAATGTAATACCTAGAAGGTGCACTGGATAGCTTCGCTAGTAGTATTTTATGGCTTGGCCTTGTTGTGGCGTGCTCTACTTACAGGGAACCAAAGCTGATCAATGTATGGCCAGAGAGTAGTGACATGGTTGTACTCATTGCCATAATCCCCACGGGATGCCATGTTTAGGACTTACAACTTTCGACCAGTAGCGGATGTGGACACCTGCAGAGAAGGAGTTGCAGAAGTTGATGGAGGAGGCATGGTCTTACGAGTGAGCCAAGGGTCAACATGGTTGATAGCCAGAGCAAAAGGAAAACATCTTGGGAGATTTTGGCTCTTTTAACAGCCATAAGTTTGATTATATCCCTAGAGGAGAAGTCCATACGGCTCTTGGCACTCTTTAAGGTATCTAGACAAATATGCACATAGCATGTAAGTTTCTCATGCGACATGTTCAATCTCAGAGATAAGCATGGAAGAAAAGCTACCTGAAGATATGTTGCATGAACATGGTTCACTTGTCTGGAGTTCCTGCACTAGGATGACTGGTGATAGTGGGTACTCATTTGCCTCTTCGACTAAGTCCAGTATGGCGTTAGTCTTCACCCTAGCAGATTCCTCGTCAACCTTGACGTCTTCAAGAGAAATTCCTGCGAAGAAACAAGTAATGAGAAGTTAATCCAAAATCAGAATCCAAAACTTATAATCACAATTCTTACCCTTACCCTTCTAGTTAGAAAGAAGCCACCCATTCTCTTCTCCGAAAGAATCTATCTCCATAAAATATCTAATTATCCACCCTCTATCTTGCTCGCCAGTCTTCAAGACGAGAGGTTGTCTTTTTGTTCTGGTAGTCAGACTAACCCTGCCTTTCCCTTAAATTTTGACAGCATATGTGTATGCCAAATCCCCTAGAGTACAATCAAGCCCTACTTTTTCGGCTAAAATATGAGCGACCAGAGTTCTCCAGACCATGGGCATCAGTTGGTAATGAGCAACATCAAGGTGAGTGAGGAAGGCCTTAATCAAAGGGGTAAAAGGAATTGAGGCCTCATTCAAGAAAGGGTACTCATATAAGCAGGATAACCTGGTTTGGTCCAATCAGTTCTCTCACTCTCATGGGTCACAAAGAAAACAGTGGAAGAAGGAAGAATTCTGGAATTGACATGATCTTCAACATTGGAAGTAGAGAGAGAATTCGGTTTGGAATTTGCTGATTCAAGAATGTCAGACGAAACGAGATTATGCTCTTTTTTGTTAGAAGAAGATGAAGAAATTTAAACCTCTTGGGCTCTCTTCTTTGAGCCAGTACTTTTATTTCCCATTTGGAAAAAGAAAAAAAAGATTGAATGAAGAACTGTAAAAAATGGCGAAGAAGACAAGTTATAGAGAGAAATGTTACCTTGGAGAAACGAAAGATGGAAAGAGTGAAGTTGTGTTTAAAATGGCAAAAGTGGGTTAATAAATGAGTTGTAAAAATGAGTGATTGAAAAGAGTGTAATGATGGTTACTTTTACAAATGGAGAGACGAGTTGTAGTTACCTTGCGTATTCCTAGGTACAATTTCCAAATCAAGAGGATAGTGGGGGTGTCGTAATTTCACTTTCGAAATTTTTGACGCAACTAATCAAGCGAAATTAGAGGTTATTGTTGTGCGGTGAAAATTGACTTTTACTTGACCAGATTTGGGCATGCCCTGATTTAGTCTGCATGATCAGCAAGCACGTGGCATAATGCAGCGTTGAACCAAGTCATAACCCGTTGGAGTAGTTGAGAGATAAATAAGGGAAAACTTGCCATAAGTCCATGAGGTATTTCGTTAGAATATTTGTCATTTGTGACAACCAATAACGATTAGTTAGATCTCTTATAAATAGATCAAATGTAGCCAAGTATAAGGCATCAGTTCTCACTAGCTACAATTCTCTACTCTTACTCAATATTCTTGTGCTCTTTGTCAAACATACTCGCAATAATACAATTTGAAGCCTTCTCATTTATTCCTTAAACACTTAAATTGATCGTCTAACTATTATTGATAGATTTATCCTCCTTGGTAAATTTAATCCAAAACAACAATGATACTTTAAAACATGGGGCAAGCTCTCTCTTCTTTTCTTGGGTGGTAAATGCTAAGTCATTAGGGATGTCGATGGTCGACCATGTCAAATATGTCCTTCATAACAAAATAAATGTTACACTTTCTAAATGTAACTGTAACAAAATAGATGTTACACTTCCTTTTTTAGGAAAAAATCTCTGTTTATCTCTCTCCTATCACATGACTCTCCTTTTTTCTTTCTCTTTATCTCTCTCTTCTTCAAAAACTTGCGTAAACTAGTGTGTTTTTAATAGTGTAACATACAAACATCAATTTGATTACGGAGTAAGTATTATGGTTAGGTTAAAATATAAATATTGATGGTTACGTTGAAATATAATTTGAGATGCTAAGCCAATAGGATGTCACCACTTCTCATCTATAAATTCTCTCTTTATCATTCTTTTCCTTTTCTATGGTGGCGGTGTCAAAGGGAAGAAAACGCTTCTTTATTTAGGAAGGACCGAGCAAAACAAGTTATGTTTTATAAGTACATGTGTTAGCTTCCCGTCAAGTGAATGTTATCTTAATCTTTCGCCGAGTAAGAAGATTACTGTAAATAATTTCCTTTTCCAGGACACGACAATACCAACGGCAGCTATGTTCAGCCTCACATTCAATGTTTGACAAGAAGGCCAAATCTGATAAATTAATTTTATAATTTCGCAGGTTGTTGGATGAACAGATACATGGTACGCTTACATTGTACATAATCTCTGTGCTTTTGGAAGTACAAATCGTGTCGTTGCGATCTTACTTTCTAAGTTTTTACTAATATTTATTTATAATGATAATAATACTTTCTACTATTCTAAAGTCAATCGTACTTTCGAGCCCTGTCACTTTGGATTAAGTCATAATATAAGCTTTTCGTTAATTTCTTTCTATAAGCTTCACTTATTAGTTTGTGCCTGAAAGAAAAAGTGTTACTATTTGCCATCCGTATTTTACTCAAAATCGTACGTATTTTACTCATTATATTCCTAAATTACCCTTACAAATATCTCCCACCCCACTCTCACTCTCACTCACACTCACACTCACTCTTACTCTCACTTTCACTCTTACTCTCACTCACACTAACTATTCTCTCTCACCTCACTCCAACCTCCCCATCAACCACCACTAGCTACAAGCACAACCATCACCACCACCACCACAACCACCGCACCACCGCCACCACCACCATAAGAATCGCCGGAACACCCACACCACCACCACCACCACCATTTCAACCAGATCTGGTTAACCACGAACACCACCTCAACCACCACCACCGACGGGACGCTAGCGAGGAGCATGGTCCAAAGAAGAAGGTGAAAGAAGTTGGTGAAGTATCAACCCAAGTAATGACTCTTTCCCATTCTTATCTTTCCAAATTCGCAGAAAAAACCCACCACCACAACCGGCCATTTCGTTTCCTTGGCTGTCGACGAAACAAATTTTTTTTTTTCGTTTCCTCCATCGAGGAAACGAAAGGAAAAAAAGATCCGTTTAAGAAATGAAAAAACATTTCGTTTCCTCGGTGGAGGAACCGAAAAAAATGTCGTTACCATGGCCGGTTTGAATTTTGAATTTCGAATTTTTGTTAAGTTGTTACACGTTTTTTTTTGTAATTTTGGAATTTTGTTACATGTTTTTTTTTTTAATTTCAAATGTTTAATAATATTAACATGTTAATTAGTATGTTAGAATTTTTATATAATAATTTGTAACATAATGATTAGATGTACAATGTTAATACTTTTATAATTATATTAGTTAAATGTAGTATGTTGATAATTTTATAATTATATTAATTAGATGTAGTATATTAATAATTTTATAATTATATTAATTAAATATAGTATGTTAATAATGGATAATTATATTAATTAGATGAAATATGTTACTAATTTTGTGAAATTAGCATGTTATGTGACAATGTAGTTATATTAATATTAATAATTATGCGACAATCACCTCAGTGCACATATCTACGATGATCTGTTTGCTTCTACAATGGTGATGTGCCATAATCGTGCTGGTGTGGTTGATACCTTGAAGAATTGGAACTTCGATCCCTAGTCGCAGCTGCGTATACATGTGTCTTGTATTGCCCATCTCCCGTTCATTATGTATTCGCACCTTTACTTTCCATTGATTTCAGCATTTATAAAACGTTGGCAGCCCGACATGAACATGTTCCACTTGCCTTTCGGGGAGATGATGATCATGTTGCATGACGTTTGGCAGATTATATGAGTTCCTGTTGATGTTCGCACAGTGAGGGGTGGTTTGTCATCTGATGAGTTGTATGTTCGCTTTGAGGAGCTACTCCAGGTTACTCGTGACTACTTCAGGACCCAACACCTATTTGGAAGAATGGTGGCGTTACTGTTAGCTAGATCTTTGACAGATACGGGCGTACTGATCGTCCCGCTGATGTGAAGATATGTGCTTTTCAGCTCATCACACTTGGATGCACGTTGTTCAATAATAAGAGTGGTACCAGGCTCGCTTCACAAAACATCATAGAGTTGGATGACCTTGATTTGGTACATAATTATTCATGGGGATCAACGACTTTTGCTTTTCTATAACGTCAGCTATGAGTGGCGATTAGGCAGTCAGCCACACAGATTGCTGGATGTGTCACACTTTTACAGGCTTGGATATATGAGTACTTCCAATGTTTCGACCTCAGAGAGATAGTTTAGCAGTTTCTGATCACGATCCCCGGTGTAGGAAGTGGGATTATCACATCATCAGCAAGGATCATGTTCGACTCCACTCGATATGCAGACGGTTGGACACCCTTCAGGCTTCAGATGTACGCAATTTATTCATTTATTAATGTAGTCTAATATTAGTAGTACATTAAACTAATCAAATTAATTCATGATTTCAATTTTCAGGTCATTTGGATGCCATACGGTGATGATCCTGCTAGGACGGTGCCGAGGACGTTGTATGTCGGTTGCGTACGCTACCGAGACATTGTTGAACAGTACAACCCAGACAAGGTAGTACGGCAGTTGGGTTATGTTTAGAATATTCCTAGTCCGATTCGTCAACCCAACTTTGCATACACACTGACAAACACGAAGAGGTATGAGGTTGTGTTTTGCGTAGTAGGAGCTGAGTCAACATGGCAGCGTTTCAGTCGGTCTTTAAACATTCTCGGTGTTTCGGATTTGAGACGCATTGGTCGTCCAGGAGATTGTTCATCGGACTACATGGAGTCGTATTCTACATATTCTCATCTGATCCTTCTCGCTCAAGACATTATTGATCCGGCCCGACCCAACACTAGAAACACACATTATGAGTAGTGAATCATGATGACCCGACATTCTACGACGTTATTGATTCTATGTTACCTAACATTATTAACTTATTATTTCCGAGTTTTTCAGTGGATGGCCCGACATTCTGACTGTACGAGGGATTTGTTGGAGGATTCACAGAATGACCAATGGCCCAACACTTTGATGTGTTATGAGATGATGGACCAGATGGCTCAGTAGTGGGATCGAGCGTTGCAGTTAGACCGTGCTTGGGACGATCATGAATCATGATGATGGTGGTCCGCATGAGTAGTTTGATGAGTTGTACTAATGATGTAGTTTTGATGGTGTGATTAGATGTTTGGTTACTATACTACTTTAGATAACTGTTTGATTGATATACTGTCTACGCTAACATCGAGACTTTATGTAGTTTTTATGGTGTGATATGATTTGATGTTATGCTTATCATGCGAATCTCATTTCGCCAACTAAATCTTAAGTTATGAATGCTATAGAATAATCTTATTCATGATGCTATAGATTAATAACAAAAAAAATCCCTACCTTCATAATACTATAGAATAATAACAAAAAATTATAGAGTTGTTATTTCAGAGTTCAAGTTAAAAATATGAATATCATTATAATCTAATAATCATTACAACAAATAAGTTACAGAGTTACAAACTATAATATACGACAAAAATAAAATACACTATGTAGTAGTGAGCAAATGGTCCCACAAATCGCGTATCACATCATATAACTTATCTCATCCACCAACACTATGATCATGCATGTTATGTCATAGGTTGTGAATTGGCGGTATGGGTGATCCGGGTGCTCACTCCAATCTGATATAATGGTGATAACTGCCAAGATGTACAATCACTACTTCCCCGATCGGACATGTTGCAGCTGATCGAGATTCCTATGGAAGTACAGTGACACGGATAAAGGCTTCCCCCCATCCCCAATGCAACCAAAATTACTACAACGTTGAAGATCTGAGTAATAGGAAACAAGTCTTGCGCACATACCATCCAATGCGCGTCTGTACACGATCCTCCTTTCCAGGTAATGCACTTGATTGTTGCAGGCATCTGATCGTAGTATACATCTTTATAAACTTTCGGATGAGCAACAATCTCATTTGTCATACTTGTGCGGACAAAACCCCAATGTTTTTCCCTACTCAAAAAAGCATTTACAACATATCTAAATCCACAGTTACCGTCTGTCTTGACATTCGTTCATCTAACGATGTATTGACGAATAATTCCCGGAACAGACTTGTGAAATGGAAATGCACTAGACCCGTCATCATTATTAATGCTTTGCTGACCTACAATAATCAAATTATATTGTTAATAATATAATTACATAAAGATTAATATTATAATAATAAATACATATAATAAACAAACATATTATTTCGTGGTCTTCCTTTGGGGTTCTCAACAATATCAGGCTCTAAAGCTGGACAACCGGAATTATGCAGATGATCCTCTAAAACTCGTGTAGCAGTCCGTAAGATGGTAGGATCACTATTTTGAACCTGGTCAACTAACTCTAGAAAGTACTGAGAATCTTGTGCTGCCTCAAATACAAAATCGGGTTTGTTCACCCCATCACCAAGGATCAAAGTAGTCCAATAAGGATGTATGTCTGTTAGGTACATACTCTGCTTTGCCTCCAAGCCTCTACATATCATGCATGCACAAGGAATGCCATGAGTGATTTTCAACGAGCAACCACAACGCTAATACACCTCATCGGCCAACTCCCGCGTACGTGTTTCCTTAAGTCATAAAAGCTATAAATAGTAATGCGAAACTCAACCATTTATCATATGCAAAGCCGCATTCTTGTACAAGATCCCATGTCGACGTCGACTCTCCTCTAGGTCATTCTCTAACTTTTTCACCTGATTTTCTATCTCACTACGAGTAATAGAAAATATGGTGTCCAATGCAGTTGTACTACTAGAAACCCAAGATATCAGAGCTGAGTTTGCACTTTCAGATTTCAAATTTATGAGTCAAACATCTCATGGGATTAAATTGATTAATTAGAACTATATTCTTATGGATTGTAAGTAACACTTCATATTAAGAGTTGGTATTCTATGTTCTTGTTTCTGAATTTATTTTTCCTGTGTTACAAGTATGGTTCTAGTTTGTTAGGTTATTGACGTGTTCTTACTTGTCAGATTCCTATTTAGCACTTTTTTGATTTCACAAGGTTTGTAAGTTATCTAAGAAGAGTGATCAACTTCTTATACTCCAACATTTCTATTTTGTGCTACCTAGTTTGAATCTTTGTCAGATCATGATTATAAAATGAACTAACTTGATTACTGTGAGATGTCAAATGGGAAGGAGAAATATACTGGATTAAGTATCAGACAAGAAAACATACATGTTTTGCCTACTTATGCACTACTTGAATTTTAAGCTTCAAGTTAGATGGTTTTTATAGCTAAAATAGTTTTCAAGTGAGTACTCTAATGTATGCTTTATTTGAGAAACTGAATGACGCATATACCATTTTTTTGAAAATTAGAAAAGAATCCACCATTGCTAGGAAAAAGAAGAATCATCTAATGTTTGGGATTTTTTTTTTTATGCAATTGTGTGTTCATATTCTATGATCAGGTTAAGATTTTGCAAGTTAAAGAATATATTATGAGGAGCTACATAAATCTTAATCTAGAAGTGGAAATGTCTAACCAACGACGTAAACAAAAGGCGCTACTTGGGAGGCAACCCAAGACAATTTCGAATTTGCTTTCTTAAACTTTTTTAGTTGCTTTAATTTTAGTGTTTTTTTTTATCAATTTGCTTTTATGGAATTTTTTTTTTTTTTTTTTTGCGAATTTTCATGATATCTTGCACATTCTAAATGTTACATTGAGGACAATGTAAGGATTAAGTGTGTGGGAGAGGTTATTATATGTTATTACATGAAGTATGTGGAATTTGTTGAAATTTTTTCGAATTGAATTGCTATATATGGATGATGGAGAATATTGTTGTTGAAGTTGAATGGAGAAATTTGAGGAGAATTATGAATATTTGGTGCTGGAAAAGTATATTGCTGTGAAATAGGTTGAAATTAGATGCATTAAAAAATGTTATTTGTCCATATTATAGGGAAATTGCTACCGAAATTTCTGTAGAAATTTATGAATTTGGAGTAAGTTAATATTTGGACTACTATTTGCATAAAAGTTGATAAGAATGTAGTTGTTATGTGCATTTAGTAGTTGCATGTTATGTTCTGCATTAGTTTTTAGGAAATTATTTTAAATAAAGCCTACCTCTTAGTTTGTTTTTGAAAAAAACAATTGAATAAATGAAGAAGTTCAACAAGAAACTCTAATCTAACAATGTTTTGAAATAAAATGTATTTTCGGAAATAAAGAATTTTGGAAATTATTAACATTTTTAATTAAGGAATAGCCAAGTTTGAAAGATTCATAACATAATTCGATAAACAATCTCATGTTTATAGATAGTTAGTGTAGCCATGCCCTTGGTGCTGGTCATGATTAAATGGATAGAACAAAATAACCTGTGAGATTATGCGCCTAATAAACTGATATATGCATATCAATCTCATATTTTTCTTTCATGTGTGATGTTCTTCGATGCTACTTTCTCTCTAGGACTTGCATTGATTCTCTTCAAGATTATATTGACTCATGTTGGCATGAAGAAAAAGATCTTTCTTTTGTTATAAACTGCATAACCAAATAGCCACCTTACATTATATTACATCAATTCTGAACCCCTTTGAGCCTAAAAGACTATTATTTTGCTTAGCCTTGATTATAAACCATTAAAACATCAAATAAATTCATAACCCAATATTTTGAGCTGATGGAGCATGGCTATTGATGGAGTAAAATCTAAGTGTGGGATGATTATATAAAAGGTGTGGTTATGGCAGTTGAAGTATTGATTGCCCATGTTATGAATTTCGACGATTTCGTTGTTCTAAACTGATAATGTGACATTCCTGTTAACATCTTACTTGAGTTTTTACTAACTAATATAAAACGTTTTAGTTTTTTGTTCGACTCTTCATTGGTCCAGTTTTTGTTCTAAACAATAAAGAGGTGGACTTATGTGTCATAATTGCATGTAATTAGAGTTAGATCCAGGAGTACCAGGACTATCATGGACTAAGTGTGGGGGAATTTGATAATTACATGATTTCATATATTTATTCCCCTTTATTTTATTATTACGAGTATGTTTATATTATTATGTTAATGCATTTCATATATTTTTAATATTATTAGATATAATATGCTAGATTTTTATTTATTACTAATATTTCTTTATTATAGTGTTTTTGTTCAATGAAAAACCTTGGTCCAAGAACTGGCGTAAATATCATTCTAAAACTCTCCTAAAACCTCTCTTGGTGCACGATAAGGGTTTTGGCTATCGTGCGCGTGTAAAGGTGGATGGGGCGGAAAAAGAAGACGGTGGTGCCGGAAAACACTGCCATAGCTTCGGGATCAGCTCAGGAAGGTAGTGCAACGCCTATTTTGAATAGAGATGGAGTGAATGAACATAAGGTTAATGGAACAGTAACTACAACACCACAAGCCTCTGACAATGGGATGATGAATGCTCCTGGCTCGAACCATGTGGAGGTTGCGACGCAAAAATGGCAGAATTTCACTGGGCATAATTGAATATCTGACAAAGGTATGGGTCTTATGTTTGTAGCACCTAAAATTATTGAAGGTAAACCTACTGCTCAACTGGATAAGGATGAAATTGATAGAATGAATAGTACTTGGGAGAATGCTCTCATTCTGTATGTGGTTGGTCAAAAACCAACAATGACTGCCATTTTATCTTATACTAAAACCCAATGGGGGCTGAGTACTGAACCTGAGGTTTTCAAGCATGAGGAAGGTTACTTTGTGGTGAAAATAAAGTCGAAGGAGGATAGAAATTATGTGTTGTATACTGGTCCTCATTTATTTTTAGGTAAACCTATAATTGTGAAGAACTGGACGCCTACTTTTGATTTTCATAATGAGATTTTAAAGGTAGTTCCTATCTGGGTTAGATTACCAAATCTACCTTTGAACTGTTGGAGTGAAAAATCTTTGAGTAGAATTGGAAGCCTTCTAGGTGTCCCTGTGTATGTTGATGAGTGCACTACAAAAACTTGACGCATCTCTTTTTCCATAATATTGGTGGAAATTGATGTAACGAAGGATATGTTGTATGAGCTAAATGTTGAAGACCCTAATCGAATCATCTTTAAACAGAAAGTCATATATGATTGGCTGCCTGACTTCTGTAAAAAGTGCCAAGTAAATTGTCATAACTATGAGAAGAAAGCTAAAGACCCTCCTAGAATTGTGACAAAATGGGTGCCTAAGAAAACAGAAGGACCTAAAACTGGAGACCAGATTATGGAGAAGGTGGATATTAATATGCTTGACTCAGAAGATGCTACAGGGAACAAGGGTCACATTGGAGCTCCTTCTATGGATGTTGATCCCTGCCTAGGTGGGGGTCCTACTGTAGTAGTAGAGCCCGATGTGGTTATTACACCTGTAGTTACTCTTGACCATCAATCTAGAGTGTATGAGGAACAAGAACCTTGGAAGATTGTTACTAGGAAGTCTAAGGGGAAACATGTGGCTTTTAGCAAAGATGGCAGCATGGCCTTTTCTTAATTGGACTCAGGAAAACCTGGGGGGGGATCAAACCTTATCTTTCTTAATGGGGCTGCTCTCTTGGAATGTGAGGGGTTTAAATAAACCTCTAAAAATAAAGGAGGTGAAGTAGGTTATCCAGCAACATCTTGTTAACAGATGTGCTTTGTTTGAAACTAGGGTGAGAGTCATAAATTGTCTGAAGTTGCAAAAGAAGTTTGGTGACCAGTGGAGGTGGGAAAATAACTATGATTTTTCTCCTAGAGGGAGGATTTGGTTTGGGTGGAAACCTGGGAATTAATAGTGAATGTAATTAGTAAGTCTGAACAACGTATAGGACTTAAGGTTCAGGATTTTAACGAAAATCTATTTGTTAGTAGTGGTCTATGGACTTCATACTATTGCTGATAAGAAGGCCTTTATGGGAAGAATTAGAAAGGCTTGTTAGGAATACAAACGATCCTATGATTTGTATTGGTGATTTCAATGCAGTGCTGAGTGCTGAAGATATATTGAATGGAGTAGCTATCAGTGAGCAAGAAACTCAAGATTTTGTGGAGTTTATGAATGCATCTCATATGTTGGAAGCTCCTTCATGTGGGCTGTTTTACTCTTGGAGTAACAAAGGACTTAGTAGTCTAAGAATATGTAGTAGAATTGATAAGGTTGTAATTATTGATAGCATGCTGGAGCTTTTCCCTGAGATGATGGTAAAATACCAACCTTGTGGTATCTCTGATCACACTCCTTTGGTTGTTACCTTCCCGCCAGCATCCCAGGTGAAGGGTAGGCCTTTCAAGTTCCTTAACATGCTTGATGATGATAGAGGGTTCCTTGATGTTGTGACTGAAGCTTGGAGGACTGCGAATGATCATCATCATATGAAGAAAGTCTGGAAAGGGTTACAAACAGTCAAAAGAGCTCTGAAAAATCTTCAGAGTACTCACTATTCCAATGCTCATGGTAAGGTGGAGGATATTAGAGTGCAGCTCCAAATGCTTCAAAATGACAGGGCTATGAATGATGATTCTCAATTGCACCAGGAGGAGAAAGAGTTAATAAATAGCCTTAGACATTGGTCTAATGTGGAAGATAGTATTGTTAGGCAAAAGGCCAGGATTGACTGTATGACTAAAGGGGATGCCAACACCAAATTCTTCTTCACTGCAGTCAAGATTCGCCAAGCTAGAAACAGAATTGGGATGTTGCAAAATGCCCAAGGTGAGACCCTTACATCTACAGAGGCAATTACAGAGGAGCTAGTGAAATTTTATAAGGTCTTATTGGGTTCTTATGCTCCTAGATTGACAGCTATTGGTTTAACTACACTCAGGGCTGGCCCAGTTCCGACCCTTGACACCAGAGCTTCTCTTATCCACCCAATGACTTCTGAGGAAATTGATAGAGCTTTGCATGGCATAGATGACAACAAGGCTCCTGGTATTGATGGTTTTAATGCATTTTTCCTTAGAAAATGTTGGCATATTATTAAACAGGATGTTTATAGTGGAGAAATGGAGTTTTTTTTAAAATGCCTACCTTCATAAGCCAGTTAACAATACTGTTATTACACTGGTGCCCAAAATTACACAAGCTATGTGTGCAAAAGATTCAGGCCAATTGCTTGTTGTACACTTTTGTATAAAATTATATCTAAGATTCTCACCCATAGGATGCAACTAGTGATTCAGGAGGTGGTGGATGAATATCAAGCTGGGTTTATCCCAGATAGATATATTGCAAATAATATTTTGTTAGCTACAAAGCTAATTAAGGGTTACTCCAAAAAACATATATCACCAAGATGTGTTATTAAGGTGGATATAAAGAAGACCTATGACTCAGTGGAGTGGCCATTCCTGGAGAAAATGTTGCTTGAACTTGGGTTCCCTACCACTTTTGTAGGTTGGATTATGGCATGTGTTAGAAGTGTATCCTACTCAATTGTCATAAATGGAGTTCCTTCTATCCCTTTTGAAGCTAAGAAGGGCTTAAGACAAGGAGATCCCCTGACTCCTTTTTTATTTGCCCTCAGCATGGAGTACCTTAGTAGATGTTTGAAGGAATTAAAAGATGATCCTAACTTCAATTATCATCCTAAATGTGAGAGAATTAATCTAAATCACCTCATGTTTGCTGATGATTTATTGATGTTTGCTAGGGCTGATGTTAGGTCTATTGGTAAGATTATGAATGCTTCTAAGAAGTTCCATGAGGCCTCTGGGTTAGTGGCTAGTGTTGACAAAAGTAACATATACCTAGCTGGTGTGACAGATGAAGAGAGTCAGGAGATTGCAGACGCTGTTCATCTTCCTATTAGGAGTTTACTCTTCAAATACCTTGGAGTTCCTCTTGCTTCCAAGAAACTTAACGCCTCTCAATGTAAGGTGTTAGTTGAAAAAATTACAGCTCGAGCTCAGAGTTGGATGACTAAGCATCTAAGCTATGCTAGCAGGTTGCAACTGATTAGAAGTGTTTTGAGCAGTATGCAGAATTTCTAGGCTCGCATATTCCATTTATCAAAGAAGATCATCAAGGCAGTTGAAGGAGTATGTAGAAAGTTTCTATGGACTGGTCAGATTATGGATTCCAAGAAAGCCCCTGTAGCATGGCAGACTCTTTGCAGACCTAAGGTGGCAGGAGGGTGGAATTTGATTCACATGGCTAACTGGAACAAAGCTCCTTTGTTAAAGCTCCTTTGGGCTATCTCCGCTAAGCCTGGTAAGCTTTGCGTGAGATGGATTACTGCTTACTATATGAGGAGACATGGTGTTTATAATGTTGTAATTAACAATAATACGTCTAGGAATCTGAGGAAAATTCTAAAGACCAGAGAGCTTCTTGAACAGGTAGAGAGTTGGGAAAATGTTATGCATCAGGGTAAATTCAGTATAAAAATACCTACAAGATAATTCAAGGGGAGATGCAGAAAGTTGAGTGGAGGAGACTAATCTGTAATAATGGAGCCAGTCCTAAAAGTAAATTTCTTTTGTGGTTAATTAGCTGTTCAAAACAGGCTGCCTACAACAGACAAGATTAGTAGATGGAACATTGCTTGTCAATTGCAATGTTGCCTATGCACTAATAGCAATGAATCCATCCAACATTTATTCTTTGAATGCAATGAATCCCTTCGTACAACGGTTCCTCATAAGCCTTTAAAAGGTCAAGAAACACCTTTGCTTGAGGATTAGGCTCCTCCTCCATTCCACTAGGCTCTTCAACTGGACGGTTCTGGATTATTCCCGGCCAAGCGCATCAAAAAACATTTCACGGTATGGATCAGATGTCTCTTATGCGGACTGAGGTAACTTTTCACCATGAGAATACCAATCGTAGTAAAATCCCTTGCTATATGAATGCACTTTAACCGTGTCTACATCATGCATACATCTGTTCTTGCATTTCGGACACGGGCATCTAACTTCATTCTTACCTGGGTTTTTAGGATTTGCTTTGTAAAAGTCAATGAATTCATCAACCCTCCTCAAGAACTTGGGACTCAAGTTACTCCCATTATCATATCTATCATACATCCACCAATGCTCCTTCCGTTTCATGGTGACCAATTCTACAGTTCTAAACCATTTCAATCACAATAGTCATTAACAACCCACATACGTACAATTAAAACATTTATGTGAAATACATATGGGTTTAAAATGATGTCCAAAAGTCCTTATCACTCCAATCTAACCCATTCTTGGATGTCTAACCCCACTAGTGAATGTATACCAACTATTCGCTTCTACGTAAAATTCAGCAGCATTTCCCATGAGTTTTCCAAGTACACAATGTGAGCTTCGTAAAAGCTTACATATGTACCCAGAGAACAACATAGAGAAATAACATCACCGCATATTACATAGAAGTGAAAAAAAAGGCATACATTCACCACCTAAGTGAGGTCAAATGTCCAAGAACAGTCCCAATCAGGGACTATTCAAGGTTTACTCCTAATGAGTATACCTTGAACTGGTATCTAGGCACATGATGATGCAAACATATTTATTTAAACACTTAAATTAGATTTATAACATTATCCAAACTTTTTACACGAAAACAAATATGTCAAAAAATAATATAAACATTTCAAATAATGTAAACTAAATAAACGAATGTGCAATAAATTAATTATTGTGACAATAATAAAGTTTTTAACTTTTAGAACCTTTAATAAACAAACCATTATATAAATTATTGTGATAATTATATAGTAACTTAAACTTATACAATTAAAGTAACTTAAACTTCAAAGTAATATAAACTAATAATTTAAAGAGTACCTAGAGGCGGCAGGGCAGTCCGGCGGCAAGGAGACAGTGGCAAAGAGACGACACAGTCCGATGGCAAGGAGACAATGGTGTTTGGCCACCTACAATCACAAAGCCGAATTAGGGTTTGGTGAGTGCTAAAAATTAAAAAAAATAATTAAATAAGTAGGGTTTAGAAGTTAGTTTGAAGTTTTTGATAGCAAAGGATACCTACAAATGTTCTTCTACCAAGAAAAGTTGCTGAAATCTCATTTAATCAATCATAATTATTGCTAAATTTAGTGGGAAGTTGTGGCCTAAAACAAAATCTCTTGGTTCAAACTCCAATTTCCAACAATAACGCGATGAAGACCCATAACAAAGAAAACTGAATCATTTTGTGCAAATTAATTATGGACCCTAATACCATAAGAAAAAAATAGATTAGAGATTTGAGGGGAAAGGGGGAAAAGTGAAGATTAGACACTACTAGAAAACCCTTACCTTCTAGACGCTTTATGCTCGACGCCCCGGCATAAGTGTTGAGTGGAGGAAATGGATTCCGTAGTATCTCGACGCTTTTAAGCGTCGAGAATTTTGGCTACGCTTTTAAGCGTCCTCATTACACGGGTAGGCACTCCTAGTATCACTCCCGCGCCTAAAATTTCAGAGAAAATAATTAAATGATAATTTGTTTTCAAAAAAACCCCACTCTCACTCCCAAAGCAACTGCACGCGAAAATTGTGAGTGAAGCGCCTAAAATTTCAGAGAAAATAATTAAATGATAATTTGTTTTCAAAAAAACCCCACTCTCACTCCCAAAGCAACTGCACGCGAAAATTGTGAGTGAAACACTAATGTAGAAGCTCTATGGTAGTTAACGAAAAACGAATCATCTTCTTCCCACCTTCGCTCATCAATTGCTCACCATAACCACCTTCTTCATCAGGTATGCGTCTCTTTTTTTTTTTTTTCATTCCAATTCTTCGAATTTCTCAATTCGCTCATCAATTGCTCTTTTTTTTTTTCGTTCGAAGTATTGTAATTTCACTCGATCACAAATTGATTACTTTTTCATCCCAATTTCTCGTTTCTTTGCACCTAAGGGTGTAAAGAATTCTTTGTGCTCATTGATTTCGAAAGTAAAAAGGATTGAATGCGGGTAATTTTATAACTATGCTCAGTTAGGTGTTGGATCTACTAAAAGTTGAAATCCTGGCTTTTTTTGGGTTTCGTTATGCTCAGTTAGGTGTTGGATTCACTCAGATTATACTCTTGTTTGTGTTTTGTTTTGGTTTCTGCTTTGTTTCTTGCCTTTTGAATCAGAATTTTGACTTGTTTGCTTTTATTATTATACTGATTATGCGTAAAAAAAAATTCTGGTTACTTGGGAGGATGAAAATGTCTGGATTAAAGTATACTAGAAGTAGTTATTTGTGATAGCTTGCATGAGGATTAGATTGATTTGGTGGCTTGGCATAAGTGCAATGAATGTACTGCACATGAAAGACAAGTGTTAGGCTGATTTCTTTCTTTTTCTGTCGGTAGCCATTGGAGAAATTCAATTGACATCTTCTCTGCTGTTGTCAAGAAGTTGATGATCACTACTCATTCGATATTTGGATGTTTTTGTAGTTCCCTGACACTATGATTGCATACTGCTAATCTATTGTATATTGTTGATGTCTCACCTTAAACTTGAAACCAAGTTGATGGTTTAGGCCGTAGAGATTCTGATTTATGATCAGTGTTGATCTAGGTCTTAAGACCTTTCATGGATGCTAATCTGACATTCCACAGTAAATATATGTCATGGCCTGAATTTTCTGATTTTTGTAACTTTATTTAGTACATGATATGCGAGATACAAGGCAACTTGATCTCTTCTGTCTAATGGATTCCCCTGTGGTTATATTGCAAAAATGTGGTTTTCTTTAGTTTTGTTCTTTCAGATGTTGCTTATTATAAGTAGTTATTTCTTGGTGATGTAAATTCTAGATTTCTAAACTTTCCTAATTTTCTATACAAGGAGTTTTGTTCTTGGATAATTGTAGTTACTGCTATTTAAAACCATTCATAAGTCTTATACATAATATTTGTTTTTCTTTATAGAGATCTTTGCTAATTACAATAGTTGTCGTGAAGCAGATTGCAGGTGGCCAAAGGGGATTAATCTTCTTCCTTTTGTAGCACCTTTGGGTGGACTAGGTACATTTTCTTTAATTATTGTCATTGCTTCTTGTTATTAGGTAGTTTATTTTAAAAGTTGAGTAATATCATAATCATTCCGTACCATGAGAGTAATGATTTTGCAATTATTCTAAGATATATGTTCATGGATTTTTTTTTAGCTTTGTGGTTCTTATTTGTAATTGTTTTTTTTTGTAGACATGGATTCTAGTTGGATAAATTTACAAAAAGGTCATCCTGCTTATTATGATGGTTGCATGAAATTTTTAGAACTTGCTAAAGAGACTCTTGTTGAAGGAAAAACACGATGTCCATGTAATAATTGCAAGTTAAATAAATGGTTTAAACTAGAGAAAGTAGGAGGCCATATTTTATTGTACGGTTTTTACAAGAATTACACAAATTGGATTTTTCATTCTAACCATCAAGTGGATACCAACTTAGAGTTCCCTAGTGATCAAGCAAAAGTAGTTGGTCGAGATGATATTGATGGGTTACTAAAAGCAGCTTTTAGGATTGGTAGTCCACAACCCACTAACGAACCCCCGTTATTAAGTGAGTTAGATTCCGATGACGAAGATCTAAATGAGATGCATGAAGAGGTAAATTTTCAATACGAAGTAGATGATGAATGTGCATCAACCAACACCAACGTAGAAGAGGCAAAGTATAAAAGACTAAAGGAAGCTTCTAACGAGAGTCTATATGAGGGGTGTACTACTTTTTCAAAGCTATCGTTTCTATTACACTTATTTCACCTTAAGTGTATGAACACTGGTCTGTTGAATCATTTAATAAGTTGCTTGAACTTCTATTAGACGCATTTCCTCATATTATGGAGTTCCCGTCGTCTTATTAGAAAGCATGAAGATAATAAAAGATCTAGGATTAGGTTATGAGAAAATCCATGCATGTCCAAATGATTGTATGTTATATTGGGGGGAATACGCAGACAAAAGTGAGTGTCATATCTGCCACACATCAAGGTGGCAAAATCTGAAAGGCAAGGAGAGTGATGCAAATGAGAAAAGTAATGAAACATGTAAAAGGGGGTGCCAGCTAAAGTAATGCGGTATTTTCCTCTCATCCCTAGACTAAAAAGGCTTTACATGTCATCTAATACCGCAAGAGATATGATATGGCATTTTGATCGGAAGGACGAAAAAATTATTAGTCACCCGTCAGATGGAGAGGCTTGGAAAAGATTTGATAAGAGATATAAGATTTCGCTATAGATCCTCGTAGTGTTAGACTTGGTCTAGCAAGTGATGGTTTTAATCCATATCGTCTCATGAACACTAATTACAGTACATGGCCAGTTGTTCTTGATCCATATAATTTGCCTCCTTGGCTTTGTATGAAGTCATCTTCATTTATTTTGTCCTTGATTATTCCTGGAAAATATGGCCCTGGTATTGATATTGATGTGTACTTGCAACCTTTAATCCATGAGTTAAAATTGTTGTGGGAAGGTGTAGATGCTTTTGATGTTTATAGCGGAAAAAATTTAAATTACGAGCAGCATTACACTCCACATAAATGACTTTCCGGCATATGCTATGTTGTCGGGTTGGAGTACAAAAGGTTATAAAGCTTGCCCTTCTTGCGCCAATTTTACCGAATCATATAAGTTTGGTGGTAAAATTGTCTACCCCGGATCTCGTAAATGGTTGCCGATTGATCATCCTTTTCGTTTTCAAGCTAATTTATTTGATGGGAAAAAGGAATATGGTCTTGCTCCTGTTCCTGCTAGTGGGACAAAATTTGAAGTAACTAGAAGAAGTTAATTATGTTTACGGGAAATCAAAAACAATTTATCGAAGAAAGAAGGAGACAAGAAGTTGGGACATCTAATAATGAAATTGAGGATGATGAAGGTGAAAATGAAGATGAAAAGGTTCTTTGGAAAAAGAAAAGTATATTTTTTGACTTGGAATATTGGGAACATAATCTTCTGAGACATAATTTAGATGTTATGCACATTGAAAAGAATGTGTGTGACAATTTATTAGGAACTCTTTTAGACACAGAAAAGAGTAGAGATGATAAGAAAGCTAGGGAGGCTCTTAAAGAACGAAACATAAAATCTCATCTTTGGCTTCAATCTCATCCTAATCGTGTTAAAGAGTATATGCCTCCAGCTGCCTACAATATGTGTAAAGAAGTAAAAGAACGTTTTTGAAAGTCTTGAAAAAGCTTAGAGTTCCTGATGGTTATGGATCAAATTTGCAAAGATGTGTGAATATGAAGGAGCGCAGACTTATTAATATGAAAAGTCATGACAATCATATCCTCATGCAAGACCTCCTTCCGGTTGCTTTAAGAGCGTCAAATGCCACAAAAGTTACTGACTTACTTGAGGAGTTGTCGTACTTTTTCAAGAAGATATGTTCAACTGCCATTGATAAAGGAGAGTTAGATACCATTCAGTCAAATCTTGTGTTGACCCTTTGTAAGATGGAGAAAGAGTTTCTACCAACATTTTTCACAATTATGGTTCATCTACTAATTCATTTAGTGGATGAGGTTAAACTTGGCGGACCGTTCATTACAGATGGATGTATCCTATTGAAAGGTTAATATATCAAATTTCAATTACTCTTCTAAATTTTCTTTATCATTTTGTAATAAGAAACCACCATCAACTTCTTTTCTAATTTTTCCAATCACAACTTCATTATTTTCGAAGGTACTTGGCCTTTTTGAAATCTCATGTTAGCAATAAACCATAGCTGAAGGGTTCCTTTTATGGGAGACAATTACGTTTTGCTCGAGATATTTAGAAAGTGTTGAGACCATGTTCACTAGACCAAAAAGGAATGATGATGGTGTTCCGCACATCATAACTATCTATACAACTCATGTGGTCGTGTCGTTGGAAAGAGAGAAAATGTCCGTCTTGATGACAAAAGTTTAAAGCAAGCACATCGCTATGTTTTACTTCATTCGGATGAGATGAAACCAGTATTTGAGTAAGTATCATTATGGATTGTTTAGTGAATATATCTATAATCAAAACGTTAACAAATACTTTTTTTTCTCTTAAGTGATTTCTTACAACTAAAGCGACAAGAGCATGGAGTCGCAGCCAATGAATATCTCGAAAATCAGTGGAGGCTTAAGGAATTCTCCGATTGGTTGCAGAACCAGGTTATATGCTTCAAAATTTGAAGTTGCCTTAATTGTTTTATATATCAATCTAAGTTTAACTTAACCATCTATTTGGAATCATAGGTCCATAACCTAGATGATAGCACTCAAGAAGGAAAGTTGAGAAAAACATTAGCCGGTGGTTTAAGCAACCGCGGTAAAAGGATAAAAAGCTTCATTATTAATGGTTATAAGTTTGATACTGTGGATCGTGAACGGTTTCGGAAGACACAAAATTCTGGAGTGATGGTTGAAGCCGATGGCCAAGTGTATTATGGAAAACTCAAAGACATATTTGAACTTGATTATTATGGTTCTTTCAAAGTTGTAATGTTTCGTTGTGACTGGGTTGATATACGTAGGGGTTGTAAAACATATCCAAGTGGCAGAGTAACTGTCAACTTCTCGAAGTTGATGCACACTGGTCGAAATTTGCCAGATGATCCATTTGTTTTCTCTTCTCAAGCAAAACAAGTTTTTTATGTGAGGATGAGATACAAAAAGGATGGCTTCATGTAATTAAGACTAAGCCTAGGGACTTGTTTGATATACCCGACGATGATGAGATTCTAGAATAGTAGGGTTTTGGGTTCTTATAATTACTTGTTCATTTATATATTTTTTCTTTTATGTTGGATTCGTGTCCTTAACTGTTTTACTGAAATTTCAGTCATTAATAATATTGTAATTGCTATTTCCCCATTTCCTTGCTGTATAACTCTTTCTTGGACCTATATCCATCATGCATTTTAAAGTATATGATTAATAATTAATATGTCATCTTTTCATGTCATTCTAATAAGTAAGAGGACTTATTTGCTAAGATTATGGCTGTAGTGAATGTGCTCACGTTTTGTTGTGGATATTTTGTGATTTTTGCAGAGTCTGTGTGAGAGCACGCCTTCTGTCTTGATTGCGCTAGGAGTGATTCAATCTGTTGTCTGTAAGTGCTCATATCATTTGAAATGATAGTTGGATTGGTTTATTATTTGTCTGCTAAAGATTATTGTTTGTAGTGATTTTTCTTTTTACTAAAAGCTAGTTATTGTTGTGGAAATTATTGTTGTTTTTATGATTTAATGCTTGATCTACTGATTTTCTGATGTGGGGTTGTCTGGGTTTTGCTCTAAATTGCTGCATTTTGTTCTCATTGCTTTAAGGCCTGAATTTTTTCTACTTTATCGTTGATTTTTCTGCTGTAATTTGTCAATATTATCTGCTACATTAGTGAGGAGAGTTGGATTTTGATAAATAATTTGTAGCTAGTGCAAGATCTCTTCCATGCAAAGCTGCTCCTGATAAAGAAAGTTCGCCCAATGGATAGGTTTTATCAGACTTTAGGATAGAGTATCTATCAATGGTAGACCTATAAGGATTTGTATAAAGTAGCTTCTTGATCCTGATGAAGATATCAAATGACTGGTTGAGGAAAGAGAACGTGTCAAATACGTGGCGGATTTGAGGCATTTGGGTCAATGTGAAAGAGTATTCCTCTGGTTTTATTAGTGGCTAATCATGCATGCTCTGGAACTTTCCTTTTTTTGTGAAAAGTTGCATCTACAATTATTTGCTTTACTCTTGTAATTTACTTTTAAGTGTTGCAGATCTGTCTATCATCCGTCTTATAAGAAATGTCCTGCAGGTTCTGTACAAGCACAAGATTATGGTGTTTGGTGGATTTTATGACACTCTTAGAGAAGTAAGGTTGTGTTTCAATCTTTTGTCATAAGCTATTATTTTCCTTAATGTTTGCTAAATGGTCTGTCTATCTAGATGATCTGTCTATCTAATCAGTCTATTTGTCAATATTATTTGAGTAATATATGTAAGCCTGATGATGATTTGGCTGTTGCCGGCTATGATGATGATGATGACTATGATTTTATGTGAGCTCAAAGATATCCATAATTTCCAACACTGGAAATTTGATCGTTTAATATGATAAGAAATCAAGTGTTCATTTCCTCTATGTGCAATCTATTGAATATATGGTTTGAGTCCAAGAGGAAGAGTTGTTCTTTAGGATAGAATCACATTGCTCAGTTCAACTTATTTGGTGCCAATTTCACCACAGTCGGAAGTGATTTTTTTTTTTGTATGCTTGCATTATTTATCACAAAGCCCGAACTTTGAGATTTATGGACAGTAGAAACCAATATAGCACTGGATCTGAAAAGTGACTGCTACTTGTTTTTTACATTCTGGGTTTTAGTTGAGGATACTGCATTCCAGATTGAAAGTACATAATAATGACATTTGGAGGGAAATATGTAATAACTTTCAAGCTCTACATGCCTAAATGTTAAACTATTTCCTAAATGTTTTTGGTTTCTCTCTTTTCACTGTTGTCAGATTTTATTCTCTTTAACCACTTCTATTTTTATGTGCCTTGCCCTATATTGTAGGAGATGACTTATCGAGGAAAGAGAACGAGGGATATACATGCCTCAAATACTAAACCTAATTCTTCTTCGGAGTCACCAACCTCAAACACCTCACCTTTGGCCGAAAATGCATCACAAACCAACCAAAAAACAACATCTCCAATCACAACCACTTCAAGTTCCTCCTTGTGTCAGATTTGGACCATTTAGTCCACCGAGTACCATTACATCTAAGGTTCAACCTCCATGTTTGAACACAACAAAAAGTACACCACCACTATCAGGAGCTACATGGAAAAATCCACCTACTATTGCACCGAAACCACTCACTACACTAACCCTTCTTCTTCTACTGGTCATACGTCACGTAGTAGTCCGCTTTCTACTCATATCTCCCCTACTATTCCATCTCACAAAGACCGATCTTCTACTGCACCAAAACCACTCAATAACCCTTCTTCTTCTACTGGTCATACGTCACGTAGTAGTCTGCCTTCTACTCATATCTCCCCTACTATTCCATCTCACAAAGACCGATCTTCTACTGCACCAAAACCACTCATTAACCCTTCTACTTTCCCTGGTCATAAGTCACATAGTATTCCTCCTTCTACTCATATCTCTCCTACTATTCCATCTCACAACGACCCATCTTCTGCTGCACCAAAACCTCATAACCCTTCTACTTCCACAGCTCATAAGTCACATAGAATTCCTCCTTCTACTCATGTCTCCCCTACTATTCCATCTCAAGAAGGACAATCTTCTACTACACCAAAACCACTCAAAAACCCTTCTACTTCCACAGGTCATAAGTCACATAGTATTCCTCCTTCCACTCATATCTCCCCTACTATTCCATCTCACAAAGGACCATCTTTTACTACACCAAAACCACTCAAAAACCCTCCTACTAGCTCTGGTCCTATCCCACCTTCTGATCATATTGATACATCAACAAGAAATTGTCAGACTCATCAAACAAACCAAAAAGGTGGTGAAGAACCATTACATAAGTCAAAAACATCGAAATCCCAACGGCCAAAGTCTTATCCATAGTGGACTTTAGATGTAGAATTTGATGACAAGGAGGAGGTTATGACGCAGGGTAATCATTCTGTTTTTATTCTTCATTAAGGATCTGGTTTATCATTTGATATAAAGGTGAACTATTAAGTACTTTAATATGTAATATAATTGTTTGTTGTTTCTTTCTATGCAGATGCTCAGGGTAACATAGCACTGGTTAGTGGTCCTATTCCGATAATGGACGTGTGGAGTAATAACGGTGTCAGATATTGCGTTGAATTCAATGAGTTTTGCCAACCAATTAGGAAAGGTGGAAGTATGTTGGTTAGATTCATTGGACCATTGCAAAGGTTGAGACATATTGTCCGGTTGGAGAATCAAATTGGCATTCTGTCGACACGAATCTCAAAACTAAGATGGTAGATGAGATCAAAGTAAGTAACTTTCACTCATTAACATCATAGCTCTAATGTTGGCAGAGTAAGAATCTGTAATGATGCTATACTAGACTGCTGTTGTGATTGACCTTAGAACAGCTTGGACAAAACAGATGTATGGAAATATGCATGATGTGAAAGAGTGTTGATGATTAAGTAAATTCATTTTATTGTTTGAGGATATGACAGGATTTACAAGATCTGACATGTATTAGTTAAACAGAAAACATTGATAGGTAAAAGGTTGGCCTTTTTTCGTGATTTGTGAAAACGTTCTAAATCTAAGGGTTTTCTTTTCCTTTCCTCTCCTCTCCCTTTCTTGATTCCATTCCCTTTACCCCGTTGCAACCAAACGCCCCCTTAGAGTCCATATAAGCATAACACTGCTGCAAAGAGCAGAGACAGCAGAGTACATGATACAGAACATGTTAAGGTAGACATTAATTATCAGCAATAGAATACCAAAGTCAGCTAATGTATAGAAAAATTCAACCTGTTGCGTGTTGATATCCACACCAGACAGCCAACAACCAAATCCAGGATGCGAATGGTACCATCCCACAACCATCTCTGGCCTGTAAATTAAGGAAATGAAATATTTAACCCAGCTGAATAATATAAATGATATTTGCAAGAACACATGAAGATAATTTCATAAATTATCAAAGAGCATAGATTGAGATATAACACATCCTACAGAACCGATGTTTTCATGGTATGAAGAAATGTATTGCCAGCAAGTAATGGATCGTAATTTTTGTATATATATTTGTGGAACCCATAGACACTACCCAAAAAGGTAAAAGCCTTAATGGATCGTAATTTTAAGGCTTATATATATATATATATATATATATATAATAATATATATATTATATATATATATAATATATATATATCAGTGACATATTTGAAGATCCATAATGCATGAAGTGACAGAGAGAACTCAAGAAGGTCCATAATGCATGAAGTGACAGAGAGAACCCAAAAAGGTAAAACCCATAATGGAGGGGGTGACCATAAGTGCATCAGATAATATACATGAAGTCGAAGATGATTTTTTATATAACTCTCCATCCTAGAAAATTTCCTCAGTAGGGTAAATGTAGATCAGATGGGAAAGTAGATGTGGTAGGTCTTATACCAAAACATGAGAGGATGACAATGTAAGTAGAACTAAAAATTGTAAGTGAGTAGAAACTAGAAAGTCAAGAAAAGGTAAAGGAAATTAGAGAGATGAAAAGAAAAGAAAGCTAATGTGACAAAGAGAACTCATGAAGGTATGCAATCGAGAAGTGTGAAACACAGTTCAGGACATCCATTAAGGGAAGTGTGAAAAACATTGAGGGATGGAGCAAGCATGATTACAGCTAACATTTTGCACAAGTAAATATGACTTCCACCGGACCAAGTAAACTATTTCATAAAATGTCCATTTCCGTGTGCTGCCATGTAATGTTGTAGGCTGAAACTAACAAACCCATAACACATCAAATCATCCATAGATCTAGAGCAAGAAATAAGAGATGTGTAGTAATTAGTCGGCAGCATCAAATAATTGTTTGAATCTGCTTATGATTATGCTGATAGAGTCCAAGTGTTACTCCTAATGAGCTGATGAAGGAAATTGCATGCTTATTCTGCTAATTATTAACCCAAAATCAGTAAGGGACATATTCCCTTCAAGAGCTCTAACAATCTGTTTATATTCCAAGTTCAACGACGAAATCAGATCATATATAAGACTAAATTGAGAGATATGAAAAGGGCCATTTAATGCCCATGTAACACAAAAACTACCTCATACACCAGTGTTTGACATTGTGTTAGTGTAATTTGAACAAGCAATGTGATGTAGTATTATGACCTTAACATATTGTTCTTGTTAATTTTCAGTAAAGATTGATGTTATTGTCATAATCTCTAAACTAATGATGTTCAAGTTGATGCTATGAATGTGATAATTCATTTGATGTATAAGATTCTTTGTGAAACAAATTAACTTTGACATGAAGAGAACAAAATTGACTATTAAACCATAATCTAGATGAAGCTTATGAAATGATATTAACAGGTATGAACTAAATGATATAATATTGGTTTTAGTTTTGGCTATATTCTTATGAAACCTTTAAAAAGTACATAGGATAGGCATACAACTAATATGTTTGATGTGGCTATTGATCAATTGTAGCTATCTCTAATATGTTTGTTGTGAATAACTTTTGACAAAGCGAATATATAGCTTGTTTCTTTGTTCAAACTAAGGCACGGTTTGTGATTCCCGACGGTCCTGAATACGTCAAACAAATACTCAAACATGCTAATAGAAGTTGGAGGCAGTTTAAACACTCTCTCAAATCAAATCACTATAAACCAGACGAGAAGACACTCGATGAGATGTGCAATATGGATCCACCACACGGAATTACTAGTAATCAGTGGATAAAGTTGCGTTGGGATTCGCAAGAAGGGAAAGTAAGTAACATACTTACAATTAAACTTTATTTACTCTTTGCTTATTTTATTTCATGAAAACATCAACTTTTTTTCCATAATACTCCCTCCGTCCCTTAATAGAGTGCCCATTTTTCCATTTATGTCTGTCCCAAATAGATTGCCCATTTCCTTATTTGGTATGGGTCCACTAATTAAAATAATATTAGCTTTCATTTTTTATAATATAACCCACTTCCCCATAAATAAGTATAATAATAGTTTAATGAACAATGTATCCCACCTGTTTATTTACCCCACCCTTTTTGTTAAAAAATCTGGAACCTTCTTTCTCTCTCTTGCCATTTCTATCTGTTCATCAACTTTTCATCTTCTTTATCTCTCTCGCCATTAATTTTTGGTCTGCAAACTTCCAAAATTTTCTCTCTTTCTCTCATCAAAACCTATTGTAATTTTGTGGAAATGGAAAATTGGTCTTCCAAATTCGACGATTATTCCAATTCTCAATTGTGGGTTGCAGTTGCGGATGATTCTTTTGACTCGTGGGTTGATGTACCTGAAAGTGAAGTTCAACTCATTGATTGTGCAAGTTCAGTAGCAAAGGAGATTATTTTGGGATCCATAAAGGAATTTAAAACTCCCGAGGCTAAAAAATTACCATCAAGTGATGATTTGGTGGCTAGATCTGAAAATTTATCACCATTTTCAGATAAATTTCCGAATTTAAACAAATCGGAGGAACCAATTGTTCTTGACACCCCTGAAAGATCTCCATACAAGGCTGAACTATATGAATATTGCGAGGAATTGGTAAAAGTCTACCTTCCAAAATACAAACCCAAAAAAAGGAGGAAGATAAGTTTCTAATTTTATTATCTAAAAATGATACTCTGTGCTTGATATGAATTTTATTTTGTGTGGGATATTGGTGCTCTGTAATTTTTTGTATAACATGTTGAATATAACTACATGTGGTTGATATGAATTCATTTTGTTTGATTCGTTTTGTGGATACAATGCATGCTAATTTTCATAAGCTCTGCTATTCTTTCATTTTTACTGAATTTGTATAATTTTTGTGTGGGTATAATGTGCAGTGGGTAAGCTCCATTAATATATTGATGATTTACATCACATAATCAATAGCAAAAAAAAAATAAACTCCATTAATATATCCATGAGTACATAAGTTTCTAATTTGCTTACAAAAAAGTTGCATAATTGGCTTCAAATACATGATTTTCACATTAGCAACTATCCAAAAAATTTACAAAATGTTCACCCAAAAAATTACTTAGTGGCTGCCACACATGGTCGTTGCATTACTCATTCATGTTCTGTAAGTAGAAACACACTCTTGCACCAAAGTTGGAGAGGGGTTGAATGTAATGGGAAGTTGTCCTATTCTTTCTAGTCTTTGTTTTCCTACATGGACTTGATCGTAATTATTGCCTCCCCTTACCTTCATAATCTCTATCATGCATAACTGTAGAGTTAGGAAAACATAATTGAGTGAATTGGGGAGTATTGAATTGAAAGCTTCTTGACAATTTGCAACAAGTTGTTCAAAGTTTTTGGGGGAGGTTTGATCCTTCAAAGATTGAATGGCCCTAAAAAATCCCAAATCTAGGATATTCATATCTGGACTATTGGGGGGTTGGTTAATTAATTGCAAGTCTAAATTCAGCTCATCTACTGCCTTACGAAACTCCACATCAGCACCATCAATGTGTGGCCTCGCGTTGTCTTGTTGAATGTAAATTGTCCCTTGCCCTAACCCCGGCCAATTTGCTACAATTGATGGCAACAACTTCTCTATGAGCATTTTTCTGTACTCTACTCTGTTCACTTTAGTGATTGGCTTCAACTCTAATGTGCCCCGAGGTCTGTTGTCACTTCTCCTCTTTGCTGCCACCCAATGCACAAAAGGAAACATTCCTAATTTCCCATCAAAAGTACATTCTCCTGCTGCATTGAACCTTGTTCTTGCAACTGCCGCACGAAACATGACCTTTGCTATGAAACGTTTACTTTTGGTATGCCTATAAGGGTGTTTTTCATGTGGGAGAAGGTAGTAAGTGTCCTTGCATTTTGTGATGTAAAACCACTTTTCATCAACATGAATAGTGTTAAACATTTCTCTAAAAAGGGGATCTAAAGGTGTAGAATCTGTCCTTAAACAATTCATACAAAAAATTAGCCTTTGTTTCTTATTGTGATCTGTTAAAGTTGGTTTTATGGCATTGGAATGTCTCTTAATTAAACCCCTTTTGACTAACCTGTGAATGGAGGACTTCGATGCTCCTAAGGCAATTGCAAGTGATCTAATTGAGGTTCGTTTCTGCAATGGAACTTCAGCAATTCGTTGAATATCAAAATTCAAGCCCTTCCTTCCGCATCTCCCTTTCAATGAGTTAACATCAATGGGCATGCCACGCGCCTTGCACTGCTTTGCTCTTTTCCATATGTTGTAAACTTGCCTTCTGCAGATTTTGAACTTTGTTATTGCTGATTTGAAGCCACCTCGTTGTACATTTCCATGAGGACTTTGTTGAAGCAAAAATTCAACCAGATGTCTCCTTTGATCATTAGTGAGTTCCTTATGTCCCATTTTCTTGTTATGCCACGTAGATATTTGCAGAGATCAATTCTTTTCTTGAGATGGCTAATTATGGAACCTAATTTCCTTGATTTTTTTTTTGAAGAGGCTAAATTAGCCACTCAAAATAATCCAGTTTGAAATTAGGATGCTTAATTAGAAACTCAGATTCCATTGATTTCTCATATCTTTCAGAGGCTAATAAGGAAATCCCAAAACTTCAATGATGAGAACTCTCTGAGAGGTTATATTTTCTTGAAAAAATATGTAAAATTACTCCCTTTTTACATCCCACCCCCCCCCCTCTATTTTTCTCTATACTGTACTCTTCAAATTTATTGTGGGAGACAATTTTTTCTCTTTCTTTTAGTTGAAGTTGTATAAGCATTGATTGTGTTTATGGTTGTAATAAATGTTGGGTATTTATAGTGATTTCTGTATAATGTAAGTTGTACAAATTTCTCAATAAAGATTTGAATTTTTAATTTGGCTCCAAACAATAAAAGTGGGTTTTAAGTGAAAGTCAAACTTTTGGCTGCAAAAAACTAGCGCCAGAGAACATTTCTTTTGGTGGGAAATTTGTTTGGTGGGAAATTTGGTAGTATTTCACGTGAAGATGAAGACATGAAGTTAACTTTTATAATTGGGCCCACATTCTCTCTCCTTAATAAACAATTTATAAAAAGTGTACCAACTTCTATTTTCACTCCTTATTTAATACCACTAAGGTCCCACACATGCTTTTTTCTTAATACTTGTGCCCAAAAGAAATGGGCACTCTATTAAGGGACGGAGGGAGTAAATCTACATGAAAATGAGTGCAGAAACTGTCAGAATTGGGGAAAGGAGCACGAGCCTCCCTAAATCAACTTCACAGATGTGGTTCGAAGAGCTTCGCGAACAAGCAAGCTGATTATGTATGAATCGTGAATATAATAGGTTTTTATATATTTCATATTTAGGATGAATTAGGCCTTTCACTTATATTTTGCTTGAATAATATGAATGTTTCGGCTTTTTATGGAAAAATATGAATGTTTGACATCTTATCTTGCTGATTTTTTTTTTAATTTTTTTTATATTAATAAAAATAATAGGAAGATGAGCATGGAGAAAAAATGAGCTTGTTAGCTCTTTGGAAAAAAACTCATATGGGCAAGGATGGAGGCTATCTACCCGAGACAGTAACAGCAGATTTTGTGGTATAAGTACATATTAGAATGACTTTTTAAGCTTGCTTCCTTTGAATATAAAATAATACTTATTTAATTTTATATGTTAATTATATGTGTAGGATGATGCATATGCCAAGTTGGAACCATTGAAACAAGCATACCCTTCTAAGTCTGACTTAGAACTCGAAGATGAAGCCTTTGAGCACACCATGTACGGTGGAGTGATTCCAGAACGTCCCGTAGGCTATGGACTTGGAGTTCAAAAGGGCGACATTTACGGTGGCATGGTGTTCTGAATAAGCAAAAGGTTCGAAAGAGGACTGTGGTTGTGGAGAAGGATAAAGAAGAATTTTCCGTTCTTAAGAAGGAAAATAGCTTGTTGAAAGCCCAAGTTCAAGAGAACAACTCTCTACTCAAAACGCTAGTTGGACAATTTTCTCGACTAGTAGGTAAAGTTCGTAACGGAGAGGCTTCAATGCACCTTTTAGATTGTGCACAAGCAGTCTTGGAAGTGACAAACCAAAAGGTATGCTCATATATGCTCCTATTGTTGCTGTTGTGATGCTTCTAGAATTATCAGCCTACAGTCCACTGAACAAGCTAACTCACCTAACAACCTCAGTTAAACTACCTTATACTTTCTAGTAGCTCGCTTTTCCATTGAACTGTAATAAATAGGGAAGGATAGAGAGAGAAAGGACTTCAGATATATGTATGAGCATGCCTTTTGTAATTGGAGACACTTGTCTGCCAATCAATTAAACCACCTTATACTTTCCGACCTCCTATTCTATCTGCGGGCTTTCTTCTGCCAATCAGAATTCCTCCTCATCTCTTACATTAAACAATCTGATCCAGTCTCTAGCAGATCTTTCTTGGGATACTTTTGCATGTGTATGGCTACTGGACTGTTGTTTTCTGAAGCACTGTGTCAAGAAGTGAGGATTAGAAGCTTCCACTGATCTGAGTATGTGTTGGCTTCATTTCTTGTGTCTAGAGAACTCGTGGTCGAGTCTGAAAGGAGCCAACTAGATTATTTCCTATGTCAATCTTCTTGATCTTTACTTGAATGGATGTCGTAACTCCACGGTTGGCCAGTTTACTTATATAAAGTTATACTTTTGAAGTAAAATTATGCATTACTACTCTGGCTGTGTTGCCTTTACTTGATTATGTGGTCTGTAGGTGATAAAAACGGAAATAACATAACAATGTGGTTAAAAGTCAAGTTAGCATCAATGGATTTGAATATTTGATCCATCTGTAACATAGAGTCAGAGACACTATAGAACTACTAGGCGGTTGTTTTAAAAAAAATATAATGAACCTAGTTCATATTAGATTTCGTGTGAACTTAATGTTAGTATGTGTGATTATATATAAGTGAAACCGGTGATTATTTGGTAATGTTAGCAACTAGCTATAATGTTGATAACCAATGTTTCCTGTGAATGTAGTATATGGTCCCTGCACTAATGAAAAGTTAGAAGCTTCCACTGTATGCGTTGGCTTCATTTCTTGTTTTGGCCTTTTTTACCTGTACGTAGATGATGTCATAGCTAGTTGTTGTTCCACTGATTTGAGTATGCGTCGACTTCATTTCTTAGTTCTTACTACCACTCTCAGTTTCTTGAAGAAGAAAAAATATAATGTGGGTTGTTAATGTTGAATTATTAGTTCATAGTGGTACTGTTTCAAACTTTCAATGAATCATAGTTAAGGAAGAAAATAGAATGTGGGTTGTTTTGTCAGCCAGGGTAAATTATTTTATGCTCGTGTTACCTATTTTTTGGGATATATTACATGTGCTAATTAATATTTTTGGTCTTATTTTTCATCTTTTGAAGGTACTCGAAAATAATAATAAAAGTCCAACAGATCAAGAACAAGAGGACACTACTTGAGGCTTCAAATTGGCTACCATCATTGTTTTGCTAGATCTTAGAATTAATTAGTTAGTTTTGTAAGGCTACAATTACATTTTTAGTGTGTTTTATTTTTGTGGTATTTTTAATAACATATTAGTTATGAAGTATTATTGATAAACGTGTGTAGGAATTTTAATTGTACGTACGTTTATGATTTATGATAACATATACATTGTTCGAAGTATTTTTATGTAATCTTCAAGTTCCATTGTTGACTTTATATTCTAAGTTATTATATATTATATTATTACTGTATTATTATATATGATTATTTGTTAATTAATTAATTATGAAAAACGTATCAAAAGAGTCCACACAAAATCTAGACGCTTTTCCTTGTCAAAAACTTATGACAAATATAAGAATAATTTTCCAGCCAAATTTCTCTCAACACTAAAAAGCGTCGTGACTAATTATAGTCGACAAAAAGCGTCTCGAATTAGGACACTTTAAAGCGTTTATAAATTAATTGATGGCACCTCCACTAACCAATGTGGCGACGCCTATATAGGTAAGGGGGACGCTGTACAGCGTCGCCAATGGCGACGCCTATATAGGTAAGGGGGACGCTGTACAGCGTCGCCAATGGCGACGCTTTTTGGTGACGCGAATTGCCGACTGATTCTGCTCGACGCTTTTTGGCAGCGTCGAGAGCAAATTTCGCGACGCTTTTAAGCGTCGCCAAATGAGTTAAAAAGCGTCGCGATAACACTCCTTTTGTAGTAGTGAGAGAAGGTTTTTACTAACTTAAAGAGTAGAGGGAGTGAAGGGGAGGTAGAGAAAGAAGGCATGAGAAGAAGAGTGGAATTTTGGGAGGTAGAGAGAGTGGCAAGGCTAGAGAGAGAAAGAGAGGCGTTTGGGAGGGTAAATTTGAGGTGGGTACTTAGGATTTTGTGGGAGAGGAGTGATCGGAGGGTGGTGGTTGATATGTAGGTTAGTGTGGTTGTGCTTGTGATGGTGGGGGGAGGCAATGGTGTTGCCATGGTGTAGAGAGATTTGAGTATGAAATGGATTGTGGAAGGTAAATGTTGAGGATAATGACCTAATAAATATTATTAAATATAAAGAACCATTTCTCAAGAAACTAATCCAACTTACTTTATTAATAGAAAATATTCTACAAATCTTGATGACAATCTATATTGGAGAAAAGTGATTGAACATAAGTAGGATAGCCTTCTAATAAAATATTTTAACAAGTAAACTTGGAAACTCATAACATAGATAATTGATTTCAATTTTAATAAACTGACTTTGCAAATAACATAAATAAAATCGAAATAAGCACAAAGACTAGATTATTAGAGTTCATTAGAATTCATCAACACCATAAGTATAATCGAAAAATCAATTTTTGGTAGATTAAATCAAGACTAGATTATTAGAGTTCATTAGAGTGCATCTTAGTTTGGTGGATTTTTTTTTTTTCTCCCTTATACTTTGTTAGTAGTTAGTTCATTGATATTGGCCTATTAGGGCTTAAATAACGAGGCTGGCATTCGTGGTTTTCCATATGGGGATGTTTCCAAGTATGAGATTTAGCTTCTTTTTCATGACAAATACTACTCATTATTTAGTCTAAAGTTGTAACTTTTTATTCGTATCTATGTCAGGATGTATATTATCATACATGAATACTTGAGGGTAGATTATGAGTCTAGTAGTGTAGTTGCCACTTGCTGCAGTGGCGGCGGAAGGAGAGAATTACGGTGCTACAACCGCTGGCGTATGATGGTGCGTGTTGGCCACCTATATCCTAAAACCCGTATTTTAGGGTTTGATGTGTAACAAAAATATAAAAAAACAATAATAAGCGACGGTTAAGAAATTACCGGCGACAAGGAGAGCGAAATGGTCGGTCGCGGGTCTAGCCTTCAATCGCAATTGGAGGAAGAGCCCAACTTTGTCCCAAAAACGACGATTTTATTCCTTTTGTGTTTTGAGAATAGTCGTTTAATTTGAAGGAAGTTCCCGGAGTCTAATTTAACTCATAATTAATCAGCGACAAGTTTAGTGAAACCAACAACCGTTTAAAACCGTTGCCTAAGCCAAAAAAATCTAAAATTCAAAATTATAACATCACCGACGGTTTTCAACGGTCGTTGTTAATCATTGATCGCGTCGCTGTGCTCGTTAAAATGACGACTTAAAACACTCGTTGTTTGAAAGAAGAACGACTGTTCTTTAGGCCGTCACAGTGAAGCCGTCATTGATTTGGCGTTTTCTTGTAGTGGCACTAACTTTAACATGAGAGCAACTTTCATGACGAAAAATCACCCATTACGATTACACCAAATGAACCATCAAGTTATAGAAAAATCTCAATTAAGAAGTTGAGAAACAAGATTTTAGATTTAACTAATGATGTAAAAAGAGCAATTCATTCACAATAACAGGAGGAGCACTCCAATTCATATGGCTATTGAGATCCTCAAACAAATCTATAACAAAAGGACAACAAGGAAAGATATGAGAGGAATCCTCTAAGTGATAATTACAAAATACACACTCCATAGGAAGAAAAACATGGCTTAGTTCCAACATTTTCTTTGTAGGAAGACCATTATGACAAAATTTTCAAATAAAAAAATTAATTTTTTGGGGGCACTTTCAATTTCCAAATCAATTGAGAAATTGTAGACTCAGACGATTGCAAGTTTAGACCTTGAATAAGATCAACACCTAACATGACTGAATAATTTCCATAAGGGGAAAGGCCCCAAAACCTTTTGTCAGGAATTTGATTACTATGAATAAATAAATTAGTCATTACATTAGATATATCTAGAGGGATAAACTGCATAAGAAGAGATTTATCCCATTGACAATCGTGATTGATGAAGAAGCTAACTTTCATACTTTTAGATCCACTAACAACATGGCATATATCTATAATGGGATAGCTAAAACCCAGTTATCAAACCAAAAGGAAACGTTCTCACCATTTCCAACATTCCTTCTTAACCCCATCAACTTTCTCCATTGCCGGGAAACATTAGCTTTGACTTTATAAGAAAACAAATCGTCATCCTTTAAATATTTTTTTCTTAACTAAATTGACCCACAAATTTTCAGGAGAATCTAAAATCATCCGAAGAAGCCTGCACTGAAGGGAAATATTGTTAGTCTTAGCTTTCCTAAGTCGCAAACCTTAAAGCTTTTTTAGGTTTACAGATCTTATTGTCCCACCCAATCGAATCTGGTGAATTAGCATCTGAACTTTATTCCAAAATAAATTTCAACAATATTTATAAAGGGAGAAAAGAACTGTCAGGGGAAAAGAATAACTTTGCATTTGATAATTGGCTTTCGTTGCTAGATTAGATTGAATAAGAATGATCCTACATGCTTGAGATAAAGAGTTAGATTTCCATTTGGACAACTAAGACGACACTTTTTCTTTAATTTCAGCAAACGAAACATTTGTTACTTTGGTATCAATAATTGGACAACCAAGTTATTTACCTAATGAGAAGGATTCCTCCATTTGAAGGATATTCGCAAAAGTAGCATAAACCAATTCTGAAACATTTTGCGTACATTGGAATGCAAAATTGTGAAAATTAACAAGTTGACCTAATATAGACAATATATACTTATCTGAAATATTTTTGATAGTATAACAAATATCCTGAGTAGCTTTAGCAAATACCATAGTATCATCTGCAAAAGTTAGGAATGAAATTTTAACTCTTGAGTGTCCTAATGTAACACCTATAGATCTAGAGCTAACAAAACTAGCTCTATGCAATTGACGAGCTAAAATTTATGCACATAAAATAAAGATATAAGGAAATAAAGGGTCGATCTCCTTGACGAATTTCTCTTGATGGGACAATAGTTTCACCAAGAATACAATAGACTAAAACTGAAATGGAAACAGTAGCAATACATTGTTTTAACCACTCTATCCAACAAGAGCAAGAACCGAATTTCTCAAAAGTAATAAAAATAAAAACCCACTTTACACGATCATACGCTTTTTCCATATCCAATTTTAGACCATCCATTTAACCCTTATTTATTTTTAGAAGAATAAAAAATTTCAGGAGCCAGGAGAATATTATCTTGGATTAATCTTCTAGGGACAAAAGCTCCCTATAAAGGATGAATAATCTTACCCATAACTAGTTAACTACTTTTAACCTATTGACCATGATTTTAGTTATAATCTTATAGATTGTTAAACTTAGACTAATAGGTCTGAAATGATTAGGATTAGAAGGATTATCTATTTTTTGTATTAAGGTAAAAAGGAGTGATTAATCTCCTTTAAAATCTTTCCTGAATAGGAAAAAGCTTTAATTGCTCGAAAACTGAATTGCCAACTAAAGTCCGATATTTTTAGTAAAAGAAAGACGGATAACCATCTGGCCCAGGCGCTTTATCAGGTGCCAAGTCAAATGTTGCAGTTTTAATTTCTTCAAAAGTAATATCCATACATAGATATAATTATCTTCCTCAGAAATAATTCCATCTAGTAAATCAAAATCATTGTTGTCATCAAATGAGCATAGCGGATTGGCCAAGAAACATTATTTGAATGCATTGGTAATATATTCGTCAATACGGCGAGGATGACTAAGTATAATATTGTGAGGATCTTGAATTGAATAAATTAAATTACGATTTCGTCTAATAGGGGCACAAAAGTTATAATACTTAGTATTAGCATCACTAAGTTTAATATGATTTGATTTTGCTTTAACCTTCTAATGCAAATCCTGAAAATGTAATAACTTAACTTGCTTTGTCAAAAAATTATTTTGCGAAGCTATTAGATGTGGGTAATTCTCATTATGAACTAAAGCACTTTGGATAGACTTTAGCTTTTCTTCCGCAATCCTAAGTTGCCCACAAATATTTCCGGAACGAGTTATTGACCATAGTTTTGCTTTTTCTTTAAGGAACTTACACTTTCTCGTGAAACAATCATATGAGAACATTGGAATTAAGTACTCCAAGTGTTTTTAACCAAACTATTTTCGAGTTGTCCATAATTTGTTAAATCTAAAGGGGAGACCTTACCTACACTTACTTAAATTTAAAGAAATTGAGACTTGACAATGATTAGATGACGTGAAATTATGGTGAAATATTTTAGAATTTGGGAAAAGACTCAACCAGTCAAGACTAACTATTTCTTTATCTAAATGTTCAACAATCTTATTAGGGCCATGAGATTTTTTTCGGCCAAGTATATAAATTACCTTCAAAAGAAAATTCAATTCACTCAACTGTATCAAAAAACAAATTAATATAAGCAATGCGAGAAAATCTAAATTTCAATCCACCCAACTTATGGAGATGAGAACTAAGCTCATCAAAATCTCCCAATGTTATAAATGGGATACTTAGTGACTTAAGATAGGTAATCAAGTCTTCCCAAAAAAAATTATTTAAGGGCATGACTAGGAGAAGAATGATAAAAATAGCAACAAAATATGATTCATAGAAAAATATACTTATATTACATGCCCTGAATCTATTAGAATTATGAATAACTGACAAATTATATGGTTTACTAGCATTGACATTCCATATCAACCAAATCCCGCCAAGCATACCAATAACTAGGAGGAAGTCAAAATTATGAAACCCACACTGCTTAATACTTCCCTCCAATGGAGGGAATTACACCTTAGTTTCACACAACATCATTATATGAATATTATTATGATTATAGAAATCTTTGACCTCTTCCATAGAAATATGCCTTCTATATCCTCTTATGTTCCAAAAACCTAATATTCATAACACATATGTAGATGGAGAGCAAGACTTGGCTTAGTCCTGCCCCTCGTCAAACCTGAACTCGAGGGATGAGAGATCCTCCCATATTTTCAATAGGTCTTCCCTAACAGGAAACGAATAAATACAACCATTATAATGAGGAATTGCATCATGTATGTATAGCTAATCAATTCAATGGGCTCATAAAAAGAGGAATAATATTTTTATGGTTTTTCACTTTTTCCACCAAAAAAGTATTATTTTTCAGCTTTTTCTTATTACTTTAAATTAAATGGGTCAACAAATAACATATGAAAAGTATGAAAGTGACATTACCTAAAATGTTGAGCAAAACATAATATAGCAATTAAAATAAACGAGGAAATAGTAGATTGACTTGTTATCTCTCTCTTATTTTTACTATTTTTCTCTTTCTTTAGCATCTTGTTATTTATCTCTGTGCCAAAGTAAACATCTTAAGAAAATGAAAGGAGTATGAGAGAAAACTCAAAATTGTAAATCATAATCGACAAATACACAATCTCAAAAATGCAAAAATACCTTTATTTTTCTTTCCAATATCTTCAGAACACCGATATTTCATTTTAGAATACCAAACAAAAAAAAAACCTGCCATGGGAAAAAAAAAAAAACATTCATCAATCACCACAGTTGAAAATTCGGCAAAGCTGGTGAAAGCGGGAGGGAACAATGTTGATACTCCTAAATTATTACGGCATGTTTGAGGAAACAAAGCCAAGTTTTTGGAAGGTATATGCTTGGCCAATCTGGTTCATCCGTAAACAATTCAAGAATCTCATAATTGTTGGGCCCTTTTTGACAGAATTGTGGCAAGAAATTCAAAGCCATGAAATGTTGTCATACGATACAATCAATGTTAAAGTTTCATGGTTCCGCATTAACCATTAAAACTTGGGAGTCGAGTCCATGTCTTCTGTTATAAGATTCTGATCCTAGACATGAATAATCATATATTCTACAAATTGAACAAAGATACCATGTCTTTTGTGTGTCGATATCTAAACACTAATTACTTTTTTATCCTTTTCTTTAAATATGCAATCGATTACGGACTATAATTTTAAATGCAATTCTTAACATGTACATTAAAACCATTATGTCGGTTGAGATTAATGATATGTAGTATTATCTAATTTTTGCAACTGGTTTCTTATATGCAACTCTAATGTACAATATCTTCCTTTCTTTTTTTGTAACCAAAATGAATTAATAGATAAAGTAACCAAATTATGTCTTTATACTGGTTTTTGGCATCAATTTTCAGCAAAGCAAAGTAGAGAAAAAATATTGAGTATCTAGTGCAATTTTAAATAAAATAAATAAGTAGGCAAATCAAAATATGCCAAAAAGGTAAGTAATAAGTAATTTAAAAACATTGTAATAAGTGAATGAGACAACTTTAAATATAGACTAACACACACACATATATATATAAAATTCAAGACAAACAAATGTCATGCTGTCACGTGTACTCTCCTCTCCTCCACATAATCAAATGAGACATTAAATAATAAAATTGTGTATTTCGAGACTCGAATCTTTGACCTCTCATTTAATATGTTAAAACACTAACCAACTACAGTACGATACTTTTATTAGTCTTTTTTGGGGGGAAAATCAATTAAAGACAAGATAATATTTCTATTTTTTAAGACTTCAACTGCATGTTGGTAAAGAATCAGAGCGTATTGTCCGAGACACGAACTAATTTTTATTTTAAAATTCCATGGATGTAGTCGATGATTGAAGACATCAGATGTAATTATTATGTCACGAAAATGAGAAAAGAGATGATGACCAACATAAAAAGTTTGCATTACCCGAATTTCAATCTATTGTATATTGGTTTTGAGTTAATGTTCCTTAGCTTTAACAAACTAGAAGAACTTGATATACCAAATACAGATGACAGAACACACCAATTTCTGCTTTGCATTGGTAAACAAACCAAAGTCGCAGTTTTTCACTTATGATCATTACCTCATTGGAGTATCACTGATAATCACAAGTCATGATTATTAGGGGGGGTTTCACTTTAGGCGGCCTTCTAAAATTTTACTTTTCATCATATCTTTTTTTTTTTTTTTTTTTTTGAGGGGAAAAGCAAACCATATATTAACTCAAAGCCAAAGTGTCTGACAGAATATAAGGAGAAATCTCAACAGGACAATGATTCTCCCAAACCTGCTCTACATCAAACGGAACTAGCTTCGCAAGATGATGCGCCACAAAGTTCCCACCTCGCTTAACATGAGACCAAACAACCGACTCAAAACAACAGCAAAACGACAAAATATCTTCTAAAATACAATCAAAATCTGAATAAAACACGACAGCTTTAGAAAGACGCTTCACCAACACTTGACTATCCGACTCCAGGATGACGTTGGCCAAACCGTACCGCTTCGCTAGCTTTATAGCCAAAAGGAGAGCTTTACATTCTGCGATTTCCGGAGGCCACCACGCACGGACTCTCCTTGTTGTCGCAAAAATTACGTCCCCTTTCTCATCTCTTGCCACAACACCCAATCCAACCCGGCCCTCAATCGCCAGCGATGCATCTGAGTTTACTTTCAACACCCCAGGGGGTGGTGCTCTCCATGAGGCCGCACTTCCGGGGCTACGGGGAACATTGACTGCGTACACTTGCTTCGAATAAGTATTTTGTTCCATCACTAGTCGCTCCACACCAGCTGAAATCATAGCATTGGGTGTCTCACTGTTTTCGAAAATTTTCTTATTCCGTTCATGCCATTTGCACCACATCAAGCTTGCAGCATGTTGTTGTAAAGTACCCCCTAAATTCTTCCAACTCGCCAGCACATCACACCAGCCCCTACTCACATCATTCACGACCCTTCTGCCTTCATTCGCCACCCACAACTCCTGGACCCTCGGGTAGTGGACAAGTGCATGGGCACTTGACTCGACAGCAGCTTCGCACCAGGGACATAAGGTCTCGGCCAGTAAATGGCGGTGGTGGAGTAGTTCGCGAGTAGGTAGCGTATTGGAACATAAACGCCACAAGAAATGCTTTACTTTCGGTGCTATATCCATACTCCAAATCACAATCCATGCCTTGTGAAAAGCATCTAAATCACCCCCTTTTCCCAACATATAAGTTGTCCTTGTAGAGTACGCTTCATCCTTAGAATAAGCCCAAGTTAAAGAATCTTCCGGGGACTGTATGCTCAGGGGGATAGCTAGGATCTTTGTTTATCTCGCTCACTAAAGTGATATGAAATTATGTCATGTTGCCATTCCATGGTCGATGTGTCAATGAGATCACTCACATTTGTAACATTTTCCACCCTTGGGCTAGTGATAAACCTTCCTTCCTCTCCTACAACCCACGGGTCCTGCCAAATATTCACCTTCTTTCCGTCTCCAATGCGCCATAACATCCCTTCTTTGACTAAAGCTTTCACACTCCAGATACTACTCCACGAATAACTGCCGGCACATCCAAGAGATGCATCAAGAAAAGAACGGTTTGGATAGTACTTAACCTGCATAACACGTCCCATCGGAGACCCTGGTCGCTGAACCAATCTCCAAGCTTGCCTACCTAATAAAGCATCATTAAAAACCCGCAAATCATTGAAACCCATTCCTCCCAAAAATTTCGGAGTGCACATTGTTTCCCAGTTCCTCCAGTGTATTTTCCGAGTTGGACCAGTTTGTCCCCAAAAGAATCGAGCCATGGCCGCGCTGATCTTATCAATAATCGAACCTGGAAGCTTGTAAACTCCCATCAGGTATGTTGGAATAGCTTGTATAACAGCTTTGAGAAGGATCTCTTTTCCTGCCCGTGACAACAACTTTTCCTTCCACCTCTGCAGTTTCTTCCATATGCGGTCCATGAGAGTATTAAACATCACTTTTTTAGACCTTTCCACCACAATAGGCAAGCCTAAATATTTTTTGTGTCTATCGACTTGCCGCATATTCAGAAATCTCATCAGAGCTTCTTGGTTTTCAGTACTCACACCTCTGCTAAAAGACACCTCCGATTTTTCATAGTTAATTTTCTGCCTGGATGCTTTTTAATACTGGTTGAGAATATCAACGATAGTTCTGCATTCTTGACGGTTTGCCCTAGCAAAAAGAAGACTATCATCCGCAAAAAGAAGATGAGAAATTTCTGGACCATAACGACTCGCCTTAGCTCCATGTAACTTTCTCTCCTGAACATGTCTCTGTATCATATGAGAAAAAGCATCAGCAACTAGAATAAAGAGGTAGGGAGAGAGAGGGTCACCCTGTCTAAGTCCTCTGGAAGGAGCCACATCACCACATACTCTTCCATTAAGTAAGAAAGAGTAAGATACAGATGACACACACTCTATCACCAAATTCACCCATCTACCATCAAATCCCATAGTAAGCAACAACTTTCTGAGGAAACCCCATTCTACTTTATCATAAGCCTTGCTCATATCCAGTTTCAAGGCAATTGTACCTTTTCGTCCCTTACTTCTTTTATTCATAGTATGGAATAATTCCAACGCTATGAGGGCGTTATCAGTGATCAGTCTGCCAGGGACAAAAGCACTTTGGTTCTCAGTCACGACCTAGGGAAGAATATTTTTTAGGCGCATCACCAGAGTCTTAGTTGTGAGTTTATACAAAACATTGCACAAACTGATCAGTCTAAACTCTACCATCGCAATAGGATTTTTCACTTTCGGAATTAATACAATATTAGTCTTGTTCACCTGACTCGGGGAAGCAAAACCATGTAAAATATCGCTCACAAATTTTGTTACGTCATTCCCAACTATGTGTCAGAACCGCTGGTAAAAAATAGCGTGCATACCGTTAGGCCCAGGGGCTTTACATGGGTGCATCTGAAGCAAAGCTGCATAAATTTCATCTTTTGAGTAAGGCTTCAGGAGGCTCTCATTGAATTCCGAGGTGACTGAACATGGAACGTGCCGCAGTACTTCTTGGATGTGCCTAGGATCTGGGTGGTCGGTTTTGAACAGATTCTCATAAAAATTCTCTATAATGTCCTCCAACTTTTCGGTTTCTTCTTGCCAGACTCCCTCATTATCAAAAAGCCCCATGATCCTATTTCTCTTCTTGCGTTGGGAAGCTTTATGGTGAAAATAACTCGTGATTCTGTCTCCATCTTTCACCTCCATAACCCGAGAACGGATATACCAATAGGCCTCATGTTTATGGTGAAGGTCATCCAGTATTCTCTCTAAATTACCACATTCCTCAAAACTTTCTTTTGAAATTTCTTTTTGTTGGGCTACCCTGCAACATTGTCCTCATCATATCTTTGTTCAACGTTAAATAAAATCTTTTTATGAGCCCTTCAAAACACTAATAGTAAATTGATTTTACAATTTAGTGTAATAGCAATAAAAATTTAATATTAGCAGCAAAAGATACCATGAAGTCACGACAGGGAGTGTTTAGGTTAGACTAATTGTGCAAGCTTGTCATTCATGATCAATGATTAGGGATTAAATACAATCTAGGAGATTCGGTTCTTAATGGGCCAACTAAACAACATACATATAATTATATTTACAATACTGACTCTATAATGAGGAGCCCATTAATAATACATATATATACAATCAAACACCCCCTTCCCCCTCAAGTTGGAGCATGGAGCTCGTGAATGTCCAATTTGCCTCGTAAGTACAAAAATTGACAAGCACCTAAAGCTTTGGTGAAGAAATCTGCAAGCTGCTCAGTAGTGGAGAAATGTGAAGTAGCGACTAAACCAACCTGAATAGCATTGCGAATGTAATGAAAATCAACCTTGATATGTACGCTCATGGAAAACCGGCATCTGGGCATTGTAGAGAGTTGACTTGCTATCATAAAACAGAGAACTGGGCTATGGATGCGAAACACCAAGACTAGGAAGCAATGCTCGGAGCCATTTGAGCTCAGCAGTAACATCAGCCATCAAGCGATACTCGGCCTTAGCGGAAGAGCGAGAGACAATGTGCTGTTTTCGAGTCTTCCAGGAGATAGGAGAAGAACCAAGAAAGACAATGCAACCAGAAACAGAATAACGGGTCAGGGGACAACTACCCCACCCGAATCACACCAAGCACTCAAATGCAAGTCGCAGGAGGAAGAGAGAATAATGCCCCGACCAGGATTACCTTTCAAATAATGCACAACGCACAAGGCGGGGGGGGGGGGTGCATAAACTAAGCAAGAACATGAACAACATATGCCAAATCAGGACGAGTGAAGGTCAAATAGATGAGACGCCCCACAACGCGACGATATTGGGCAGGGTAAAAAATAGGAAGTACCATCATCACGAGCTAAATGATGGTTCTGCTTAAGAGGAGTGTCGCAGGCTTCGCACCCAAAAGTCTTATCTCAGTAATGATGTCGAGGGCGTACTTCCACCGAGAGAGGAAGAATCCATCAGCACTGCAGGTGACCTCGTAGCCAAGGAAGTACTTCAAGGGGCCGAGATCATTCATACGGAAATAATCACCGAGATATCATTTGAAAGTAGCGAGAGCAGCGGTATCATTCCCAGAAATGATAAAATCGTCAAACATATACCAGAATGTGAAGACACACATCACCTCGACGATAAATGAAGAGAGAGTAATCTGAGTACGACTGGGTAAACCAACACCGAGGAGCCTGGCGGAGACCATATATGGATTTCTGTAACTGACACACTTGACCAGGACGACTACTGAATTCTGGCGGAAGTTTCATATATACCTCCTCATGGAGATCTCCATGTAAGAAAGCATTATGAACATCCATTTGGTGTACCTCCCAATTCCGCACAACCACTAAGAGTAGCAACGACAACACTAACAATAAAAACAGATAACAACAATAGCAACAACAAACAATAGCAACAACCACCCCACAACAACCTCTACAACTCAACATTAACAATAAAGCATCACAACAACCAACAATAATATAACAGCAACACCAACAACCATAACAGTACCAAACAACAACAACCTAGCAACAATTCAAATCCCATTAACAATAAACCACCACAACTTCTCCTAATTAAACTAATACTCCATAACCAATTAGCTAATCCAGAATTCTGAATTAAAAACAAAGAGGTAACTTTACCTCTGCTCTACTAGGAGCAGCGAAGAACAGAGGGGGGGGGAGTTCGAAGCTTCAGTGCACGGTGGCAAAACCGACGAGCAGCAGTAGGTGCGGTGAGGCAGAGCAAGCTAGCGGTGCGACACGAGGCAACATCAAAAAGGAACGACAACACAATGCGAGAGAGAAAGGAAGAGAGACTTGCGTCGCGGTGGGACTACGAAGTGAAGCACGGGTCTCCGGCAAGAGATTGGACGGATGAAACGACCACGTAGTGGCGGCAAATGACGAAGCTCCGGCGAGCTTTAGCGTCAACTCGAGGAAACAGGGGAAGAAAAATGTAGTCGATCCCCTGAACCTGATGATTACCAAGAATGACCAACCATGCTTTGATACGTTCCACACTACCATCAGAATTGTATTTGATTTTGTAGACCCATTTACAGCTCAAAGCCTTTTTGCCAGGAGGAAGGTTGGTCATAACCCAGGTGCCATTATCCTCTAATGCACGAATCCCATTATGCATCGCCTCACGCCAACAAGAGTGTTGCAGAGCTTGCTTGAAACTATGAGGTTCAACGCCCTCGTCAACTGCAGCAAGAAACACACGGTGGCGCAACGAAAAATTATCACAATTCACAAAATTATCTACGGGATAAGGACAAGTACATGGGGGACATGATGAAGGTGATGAAAAGGAATGAGGGTAAGGTAGCTGAGCCATATAAGTCACATGATCACGAAGCAAAACACTCGTGCGTTTCTCACGAAAGTTGCGACCCACTTGGGGCGAAAAAAGAGTTGTATGCTCGATGTTAGGGGAAGATGGTCTAGGTTGCCCAATAGATTTGGTAGGAGGAACAGAGAGTGGACTAGGTTCGAGGGTAGTAGTTTCGGTAGGGAGGGGGAGAGATGGGGCATGAGGCCCAATGGAGAGAGAGGACTCGAATGATAGAGCGGAAGAGAGGCTGAACACATGCGGGGGCTCATGGGCGTACGTGTAGGTTCATTTTGCAGGCTCATGCGCAGGCTCATTTGTGGGCTCATGCGTGGGCTCATTTTTGGGCTCATGGGTGAGTTCATTTATGGGTTCATTTGTTGGCTTGTCAAGGATAAAAGGATGATTGGGGGTATTTGAGGTGGTACGGGTTTGGTTGGGCGCATTTATGGACTGGTTTGCAAAAGGATATGTGGTCTCAAAGAGTTGGACATCTCGAGAGACGAATATATCCCCACTTTGTTCAATATATCCATTTTGACTTGTACGTGGAACTTTATTTTAAATAATGTAATGTACCCACAAGTCAAAATGGATATATGGAACTAAATTTAAACAATATAATACTTCAGATTACAACAAACTTTATTTTAAGGATTTTTTGTTCAAAACCACCTAAACTTTTCACGTTTTTAGAAACTCTCACCTTAATGAATTTTTTTTATAAATTTCCACCTACCATTTCCAATTTTATTAAAAACTCCCACCACTTAATGATTTTTGTTAAATTTCGTTAACAAAACCGTTAAGTAGACCTCACATATGCATTTTATTATTAATTTACATTGAAATCGAAGCCAATTTCATCAATTTAAGGGAAAAATCTCAACAATTTTGGAGCAAGTTTGGAACGAATTATAACTATTTGTAGAGACTTGCAACTATTTCAAGTTCGATTTTGTTAAAAAAAATGTATATGAGGGACCCACTTAACGGTTTTATCAATGAAATTTTACAAAAATCGTTAAGTGGTGGGAGTTTTTAATAAAATTGAAAATGGTAGGTGGAAATTTATAAAAAAAAAATCATTAAGGTAGGAGTTTCTAAAAACGTGAAAAGTCTAGGTGGTAAGATGCGATTTATCCTTATTTTAATTATAGTTGTCTTTCATTAGATTATAAATACATTACACTTTCCTAATTTCCAATAAAAAGGTTCAAACTTTTATAAAGCACATATTATAAAGAGAATGTTTTTTGAATTTTTTTTTTTAAAGTATCCATGTTATTTCGGGTAAAAACTTTTATTATGCGGGATGGATCGAGATTAAGGATAATGAGGGCCGCATGCTCAAAGATTACTGAGAGACCTGCACAAAACGAGGGTTAGACTACCCCGGGGGTGGATCGAGGATCGCCCCTCCAACGATCAAGTCAGTTGATGTGTATTTAATTGGGATGTGTGAAGTAGTTTGTCTAGAAGTTATTACTTTAATAAATGGGGATCTGCTCCATATTTATAGGTGTTGAAATATGTGAAAATGTCCATGCCACACTGGCACAGGATTCAAGACGGATGGGTCCCACAGAGGGCTTGCCATGCTGGCAGAGGGCTTTGGAACGTGTGGTGGCCCACTAAGGCTTAATGGGCCCAAACATTAACCCCACGCGAAATATGTGGAAGAGGCCACTTCCGATGCCACGTGTTTAGCGGAAGTTACCAAAATGCCCTCCGTGACTAGGCGCCTGGCGTAACTCGAGGGAGTGAATGACCTTGCTCGAGGTCTCCCATGGGATAATGAGTCCTAGGTAACTCGAGGGGGGGGGGGGAAGAACCTTGCTCGAGGTTGCCCAGGGGATAATGAGCCCCAGGTAACTCGAGGGAGTGAATGACCTTACTCGAGGTTGCCTAGGGACCAATGAGCCACATGCAACTCGAGGGAGGAAAGGACCTTGCTCGACGTTGCCCAAGGGCTAATGAGCCCCAGGTAACTTGAGGGAGTGAATGACCTTGCTCGAGGTTACCCAGGGGTCAATGAGCTCCAGGCAACTCGAGGGAGTGAAGGACCTCGCTCGAGGTTTCCCAGGGGCCAATGAGCCTCATGCAACTCGAGGGAGTGAAGGACCTCGCTCGAAGTTTCCCAGGGGCCACTGAGCCCCAGGCAACTCGAGGAAGTGAAGGACATCGCTCGAGGTGTCCCTGAGACCAAAGAGCCCTGGGTAACTCGAGGGGGTAGAGGACCTTGCTAGGGGCTTCCTAGGGGCCAGTGAGCCCTAGGAAACTCGAGGGGCATGACACCGTAGCTCTTCACAGGTGTCGACCTCGGCGGCAGCGATGGCCGAAATATCGTTCACTCGATCTGGGTGAAGTGCCTAAATGTAGATCTTTGGCCTCCGTCCGAGCATGAATTGCCCGGGGAGTTAGGGCTCCGACGAGGAGAGGGTTTTAAGGTGGAGCGGCTGCACTCCGACACTGGATTCAGCTCGACTGCAGTCAAGTCCGAGAAGTTTGCGGAGACTGGTTCAGGGAGCTGGTGACTTTGGGCCTGTTGAGAGGCCCAATTCCTCGAACTTTTGAGGGACTCCTGAGCCCGTTGGATGTTAACCGTCCTTTTCAGGCAATCTATATAAATAGAGGCAAGTACTTTATTTTGTCTCATTGTATGCTCTGATTTTTTTGAGACCTTGCACTCTTCTTCGTACGATCTCGAGAGCCTTGAAGGTTGGTTGCTATACTTAGAGTCGGGGACGGATCTCGAGAGCCTTCTTAATTAAGTTACGATCTTATCCTTTTGCTTCTTTGTTTAACTTTCTGGATGGAGCCCGTGCTGAAGGATACTGGGGGCACCTCATCTAGCTTGGGGACCCCGCCTCCCTTGCTAGAAGCTTTGTTCGATGGAATACTAATGGGGGGTTCGGATGGTGTCCGCGGCCTCCGAGTGCCCTGATCCCACTCAGGTCTTTGACGCTCTACCGTACTCAAGTGACGGTGGCATCTACATATAGTTTCCGACGGGGGAGGAGTTAAACAACCCCCGTGTACTCTGTCACCATTGCTCGACCCCGGGCCATTAGGAGTTACTTAGATGATCTTCTCGATGGACAGGTTGTTCGAGTGATGCAGGGAAGCAGTGAGGGCAACTCTCTTACCGCGAGTACGAGTGGCAGAGATGAGGAAGCTGTGACCCTGCCTCGGGGGATAGCTCATTCCCATCTTCGAGGGCCTTTTATGGACTTTCTGATGGGGAATCTCCGATTCCTCGAGAGCTCTTATTTTATTAAGCACCCATACGCCCTTTACATACCAAAACCCACGGAGACTGTGTGTACCCCTCCGATGGGTTGTATTGCTCTTTTTAAGGTGCACCTCGAGCTGGGACTGAGGTTTCCGCTGGACCCTTTCATAGTCGAGGTGCTTTCCACCTATGGTCTGGCTTTATGCCAGCTTATGCCCAACAACGTAGGCTCGATGGTGGGGTTTCTGGCTATTTGCAATATGATGGGTGTCAAGCCCTCCTTAGTCCTTTAGCGGAATATGGTAAAGCTCATCATCATGTCCGCCACCTCGAATGGAGAAGGCTGGTGGAGCTTCCAGGTCCATCACCCCTACAAGATCGTTAGCGTCATGCCCTCAAATCAACAGTTCTTTCGCACCGAGTTTATGTATGTATACAGGGCCGAGCTGTGGGATTTCCCGGTGGTTCCCCTACTCGAGAGCCCAAACTTGTGGCTGAATGGATCTGTACCTCAAATGACAGAAGACGAGGCTAGGGTAGCCATTTACTGCCAGTGCATCACCGTCATCGAGAGGGGTGACCGAAAGCAAGTTCCTCAGTACTGGAATCCTGTTGCGGATGACCTAAGCAACAAGCACTTCCTGTCAACGATGGGGTTGAGCCCCGCCTACCCAGGGTAGGGACTTTGTGAGCATAAGGAATTCGACCGCCATTCTTTTCTTTAAAATGATTCTAACTATTTTTGTATTGTGTTGCAATCATAGCCCGTTAAGAACTTAGCGACGAGATGCAAAAACGACTTACCACCAATCAGAGGGTCCAGGATCAGCTTAAACTAATGGTGTCGAAGGGAGACACGCGGGTACCTCAATCCCCAAATAAACTTCGTTTTTCTTGTTGTTGCGCCATGCTATTTTATTTCCTCTAACTCTCCGTTTTGCAAGACCCTTCGAAGAGGCCAAAGGTTCACCCTCTTACTACTTCTGCCATCGTCACCCCTCGAGGGACGGACGAGAGGAGGGACGTGGCTAAGGAAGATACCCCTAGGTCGAAAGGTGAAGCCCCTAGACCGAAAAGGAAGTCCGTCGAGGTGCCAGAGACGGGGGAGATATTTCCTTCTCGAGGGGATGACTCTCCCGCTCCGAAAAAGAAGAAGACCTCTGACCCGGAAACTAACACCCGAGATTTCACTGAAAAAGACCACCATCGAGACGGCCGCCCTTTTTGATTCGGTGGTAAGCGTTTCATCTCGAGGCCTGACATAAAGGCCATTCAAGCGCTCTCCGAGGAGGAGGAGGTCGGAAAGCTTCACTCTTCTTGGATTGACATAAGTTAGACATTTTTGACCTATTTATCTTCTGTTGTAATCTAGTGCTAATTTTTCCTTATCTTTCACCATTCTCTTCGTATGGCGGTGATGAGTCATCGTCATACTGCCGGCTTCCGCAAGCTTCGAGAGGGGCTGAAGACTCAAACTGACCTGGCCACTGAGCGAGGCCTGGAGATCAAGAGGCTTAACAAGAATCTCGAGGAGGTGAAGAAACGCTGGGCCGAAGAGAAGGCTTCCCTAGAGCAAAAGATCTAGGATACGACGAGCCAATGGGATAGCATTTTGCGTACCCGGGAGCTCATAATCGAGGAATGGAAGAGCTCAAAGGCGGGCTAGGACTTCACAGCTGATATGGACTGGAGGCAGCTGAGGTTGCCGCTCGAGAGGCCGTGAAGAAACTTCGTGAAGCCTTCAGGAAGGTGCACCCCTTAGTTGACTGGGAGACGGTCGAGGTAGAGTACAATGCGGCCGTCGACCCCCAAGCTCCAAGTGGGCAATGATTCTGATGCAGAGTTCCAAGTGGACGATGACATTGACATAGGGGACCTTCTGGGAGAGGACGTTCCACTGCTCGAGGGGGTGCCCTCGGCTGTCGAGGTGCCTGCTGTCCGAGAAAAAGAGGCCGACGAGGAGGACTTGGAGGCACGAGTGAACTCGAGCAACACCACCTCCTCTGAGAGTGATGACGAAAAGGGTGTCTCCGAGACTTCGGATAGTGATACCTCGAGCATCTCTTCTTAACTTTCTATCTAGCATAACTTTTGTCTTTTTGTGTTTCTTGAATGTATTTAGTTAACCCTTGAGTGGCTCCTAGGATGTAATTCTCCTCTTTGAATGAAATGAAGATTCATTGCTTTTTGGGCCCATCATTTCATGACTTGTTTTCTTACGTTTAGTCATTCGACGCATGCCGTACTCGAGGTTTGGGACCTTCATGCGGAGCTTCCGTTATCTCTTTGATGAGCTATAGCTTATGCCGGCGCGTGGCGCATGAGGCTTCCTTTTTGGGCTTTTACACGTGGAGCCCATTGAAGGGTAGGTCATTAATGCCTTTTTGGGGAACTGTGATCTGACTTGCTTATAAGTACGGACAACAGTCCTGCAAAATTCATAATCTCATTTTCCTTTCTTCTCTCTCTTAAACTTAATTTTACTCCTCTTTCTTAACCTCGACCAGCAATATCTCAACACTTGATTACTGTCGAGGCCGTTCGAGCGGCCAAACGCCGTAAGCTGGCTAAGGCCGGCTCTAGCTCGTCCTTGGCCTGAGGGCGGTAACGGGGGCTCCAGAGGTGAAGCTCGAGGCTGATCCCTCCATAGAGGGGGGGAAGCAGCTCCCTAGCATCCTAGCTCCGAAACCGGAGCCGAAGGACGTTAACGCTGAGGACCTGACGTCGGTTATGGCCGAGGATCCTCGTGCGGCCACTACCTCGAACGCCGCTGCGACGAAGACCTCGAAGAAGAGACCCTGGCCTAAGGATACCACCAGGCTACCCTTCTCAGCCCTCTCAAGGGCCGAAATGGCTGCGAGGTTTGACAAGGCCTCGGAGCATCTCATGACCGAGTTGGATAGGAAGGTGTGCCTGACCCCTGATGAGCAGGAGGTCGAGGTCGTTAAGGCAACCATGACCGAGGTAGAACTATTTTTTTTTTTTACTTTGAATATTTTATTTGTTTTATGTTGCTAATTTTCCTTTCTTATGCCAGCTGTCGATCCGGGTGTTGGCCCTAGCTCGAAGATCTCAGTCGGGGATAGCCACTGGAACTGCATCGGGGGAGATGTCCTGGGACGAGAACACTCTCGTTAATTGACTGCGCCTAGCCGAGATGAGACTCTCGGAGGCCCAAGAGGCCATGGCGAAGTCTTTCAAAGCCTTCGATGAGAAGAAGGCGGAGCTTGAACATGATGTCGAGGTCGCCATATCGCAGAGGGAGTCTGCCAGCAAGAGGCAAAGGGAGGCTGTCAAGGACTACAAGAAGGCCGACCAGCGAGCCGAGAAGGCTCGAAAGACTGCTGAGGCTGCTATTACCAAGGCCCGAGAATGCCGGGAGGCAGTAGTTAACGAGTGGAAGGACTCTGATGAAGGAAGAACCTTTCTCGAGGATGCCTCTCTGCAGGCTTCTAAGATAGCCAGGCTGAGGCGCTCCGTAGGGTGCGGCTGGTTCTCGAGAGGGTTGCCCCCAGCATCTCTTGGGCTGTCGTCGAGGAAGGCCTTAAGGCCCTTTTTCAAGAGGAAGGAGCCGCTGATGCCTCTCCCGTCGAGGGTCAGGTTCCTCCCCGTGCTCAACTCGAGGGATGCACCTCGGCTCTTCCTTCTTTTCTTCCTGACCCTCCTTTTTATCTTCCTTCTCCTTTCTCGGGCTCTTCTTTCGTTTCTTATGTCTCTACTAGGGTTAATGTCAAACTGTTAGGTTTTCTTGAACTTGTAGTGTAGTAGCTTCGATAGCTTGTACCATGATTAACGGAATAAAACTCGATTATTTGTTGTTTCCCAGTTTGTGCCTTCGAGCTTTTATAATTTGAATCGAAGTGTATGTTGGCCGAGCAAATTCGAGGCCTTTCAATTATATTTTGAATTGAAGTGTATGCTGGCCGAGCAAACTCGAGACCTTTCAAATAACAAGCATTTTATAAAGGCAACCACTGTTATAATAAATAATGCCCGAAATAAAGGTAAGTGACTCTTGTAACTTTACAAAAATCGACATGCTTTAAGGTCTAGTGCCTTACAAAAGGAGTATCTAAGCTCAAGGGACAAACCTTTAGACAGAATTTTCGGAGATTATCCGCATTCCATGGTCGAGGGAGGGGGAATCCCTCCTGGTCTTCTAGGCGGTAAGTGCCTGGGCGAACTATCGAGGTGACCCGATATAGGCCTTCCCAGTTGGGCTGCAATTTACCCAAGTTACGTTGTCATCCGGTTGCTTCGAACTTCCTCAGTACCCAATCATTTACTTGGAAGGGTCGGTGCCTGACTCAACGGTTGAACAACTGAGAAAGTATAAGTTTGTAGGAGATGGCCTTTAAAAGAGTCGTGCCTCGAGTCTCTGGGAGGAGGTCGAGGTCAATTTTCTTTTCCTCCTCATTGAGGTCGTGATCATAGAATGTGATCCGGGGCGATGGGATGCCCAACTCGATGGGTAGGACAACCTCGCTACCATAAACCAAGTTGAATGGTGAATGGCTCGTTGCTTCACGACCGGTTGTTTTTGTTGACCAGAGAATTCCAGGAAGATCATCGATCCATGAGCCTTTAGCTCCTTCGAGCATTGTTTTTAGCCCCTTTAAGACTACCTTGTTAGCCACTTCCGCCTGCCCATTAGTCTGTCGTCGACTAACGGCGGTCAATCTAGTTTCGATTCCAAACTTGGAACAATAGTCGCGAGTAGGGCCACTGTTGAATTGCCGACCATTGTCCGTTATAAGGACTCGACGGACCCTAAATCGGGTGATTGAGTGTTGCCAAATGAATTGCTGAACTTGTTTGTCAGTGATCGAGGCCAGAAGCGCTGCCTCGACCCATTTTGTAAAATAACCGACTGTTATCCTGAGGTTGGAGGGAAGGATCCGAGAAGTTCCACAAAGTGAGTGATTATTCTATATAAACTAATTCTTTTTAATACAACCATAATAAGAGTAACACCATCTACCATGTCAATACATGAACCAACTTAGTTAACTAGTAGTTAAGGCGAGTTAACTTGACGGTACACTTTAAATGATTTTCTAATTATTACTTGTTATGACACACAAGCAATACAAACACATATAGTCACACATCCACAACTTAAATCCTTTTTATCTTTGAATTAAATAAGTGAACATACAACTTACAACCCAAGATTAATTCCTTCTTATTTCAATCATTCTTAATTGTTGAACCTAGCCAACAACCAACTTACCTTTCAAAGACATAATTTATCAAATTACCAAATAAGGCCCACAATCCTCATAGAGTAGTGAAAATAATAATATAAGGGAACACATGATGCAACATGATCCAACTCAATAAATATATTAATTTCCCCATGTGAATTAATAAATAAAGTTCCCAACCAACATGCTTGCATCAATATTCCATACAATCATGATATTCAACTCATAATCAAATCTCATAATTAACATGTTCGCATACAGGCATAAAACATGTAAAATCCAATCATAATAAAACTCACATATGAACTTACAAAGTTCCTATACATGATACTACAACTTTTCCTTCCTAAAATCGTGATACTACGTCACATAACACATAGATATGTACGTACCTTGTGTAAACAAATTGGTAGGCCACCATTAATCACCTTAATAAAAATCGCCTACTGAGTAATCTCCGCCTAAAACAACCAATATAATTCAAAATCAATACTCCAAATAAATTTCAGCAACATTAAAATACTTAAAATCCCATTTAAAAATATTTAAAAGTGGTTTTTATCATTAAAACATCAATTACTTATATTACCTAGCATGGTACTACTATACTAGTCATTATATTTCATAAAACTCCATTAATAACAACCTTTATAAAATTTCAGCAACTTATAAATTATTAAAACTCTCTTTAAACATACTTAAACATGCTTAAATTCATAAGTTAAATCATTTTCATAGTTCATAACATGCTGCTATCATTTTCCATTCCTTAACACCCTAAAAATTCATGCTTTTGTAACTAAAAACTTAATCTAAATATAATAATCAAATCTGAAATTTTATTCTTTCAATACATATTTTATATAATCAGAGATTCATCATTAAAACAGTAAATTAAAAGTTACTAATCATAACTAGTACTAAAACAAAACATTAAACTTAATCTTTAATCAAAACTTGAGGAAGAAGAAAAGAATTAAGCCAACAAAATCAAAAGGAACAAGGAAGGAAGAGGCGCTGACCTAGGCAGCAGCAGCGCAACAAACATTCGGCGGTGGTGTGGTGATTTCGATGTTGTGACGTTTCTTGGTGGAGAAGAAAGTGTTTCTTATAGAAGAAGAAAGAAAATAGGAAGGAGAAAAAGAAAACGTGAAAGGAGAGAGAAAAAGTGGGGTGCCGATGTTGGAAAGTGTGAGGAGAGAGAAAATTTGTGTGGGTAAAATAATGGGGTTCAAGGTATTTATATGTAGGCTTTTTTTTTGGGCTTAGGAAAAGACAATTTGGGTTCAATACAGTTTTATGATAAATAGGACTGGTGATTTAAAACTCCTAAAATCAATAGAAATTATTTTCCTAATCCACTTAGAAGTTGGATTCCTCAAGCCCATTTAAACTTCTTTTCTAAAATCCAATTAACATTTCAAACATTTTTCAAAGCATGCCTTAACAAAAATATTTTAACTTCCTTAAATCCTTAAAATAATTCATTTGCATTTCAAAATAGTCAACCTTCTTTAAATAATAAATCATTTTAAACTAAAGTATGTTTAAATATAAATATATAAATACTAAAAATATTTATAAAATCCATAAATTTACGGAGGATTACTGCATGATATTAAGGTGGTGGCACAAGGCTCTTTTGCTGCCATATTGTGTTTAATAAGTGTTGAGCCTGAGTTGCTCGAAGAGTTGAGAAGCAAGCAAAGAGGTAACTGAAAGCTCGATAAAGAGTTTTATGTGTAGCGAAAGAGCATGATCGAGATGAGAATATTGAGATCAGTATTGATGGTAGTTTGATATTCGTGGGGCATTGGTATGGGCCTAGTGATGGTGAACTCAAGAAAAAGATCCTTGAGGAGGCTCACAAAAGTCCTTATTCTATTCGTCGTAAGGGTGATAAGCTTTACAAGGATTTGAGGTTTAACTTCTGGTGGCCATGCATGAAAAAAAAAGATCGGTGAATTGGTGGCTAGGTGTATATTTTGTTAAAAGGTGAAGATAGAACATCAGAGGCTTGGTGGTTTGATACGACCATTTCCTATTCCCACATGGAAATTTGATTCTATCTCAATGTAATTTATGATCGTTTGACCAAGGTAGCTCGTTTTATTGCATGCGATGAAGAATACTTGGTCCGTGGAGGAGTTGGCCGAAGCTTATGTTAACGAGATTATCCGTCTTCATGGAGCTCCTAGACATTGTCTCGGATCTTGATTTGAGGTTCTTGTCTCATTTCTAGACTGCATTGCAAGAGGCTCTTGGTTTGAAGTTGAAAATAAGTACTACATTTCATGCCGCGATCGATAGTCGGGGTGAGAGAATTATTCAGACTCTAGAGGATATGCTTTGTGCTTGGGCTCTTGAATTTCAACAGTCTTGGGTCAAGTTACTTAGTTTGGTGGAGTTCTCTTATGACAATAACTATCAAGCTAGTATCCAAATGGCTCCTTGTGAGGCTCTTTATGAGAGGTAATGTTGTAGTCCTACTTGTTGGAGCGACATTAGTGGTTCATTGATTTTAGGGCCAGAGTTAATTCAGGATATGAGCAGGTGAAAGTTAATCCGACTAAAATGAAAGTTGCCCAACATAGGAAAAAATCCTATGCGGACATATGTCCGAAGCCTATTTCCTATGAAGCTGGGAACAAGATTCTTTTGAAGGTATCTTCTATGAAGGCAGTGATGCAATTCGGTTGAGGCTAGCTAAGTCCAAAATATGTGGGTCCTCATGAGATGATTGAGAAGTGGAGTATCGATTAATTTTGACGCCCGAATTGTCGACAGTTCATGACTTCTTTCATGTGTCGCAGTTGTGTAGATAGGTATCACATTGATGCCTCTTATGTGATTCCAGTTTAGTCGGTTTTGGTTGAGCTAAATCTGACATATGA
>NC_079204.1:19750344-19822844 GCF_026745355.1 Beta vulgaris subsp. vulgaris | reverse complement strand
TTCTTTAACTCAAAGATTGCTTTCTCTTCCTCACTGGATTTCTCGGTTCGATTATTAATCTTGAGGCATCTTGAGTATCTGGGTTTTTTGCCTTCTTGATCAGTTTTCTGGGTATTGTTCAAGAAATTCGGCCAAAATTTGGTCATTACTATGATTAATGTTGTGTTCGTCTAATGGGTATACGTGATTTCGACCGGGAAGCTATTTCTGGGTTTATTCTTCAGCTATTCGGTGTTCGATCTTTCGATCTTCTGGTTTCTGGAGTTGTTCCTCGTTTTCTGGGTTTTTCGGAGGATTTACCTTTTCTTTTGCACTTTCTTTGAAGAATTGCACCTTGAGGTATTTTCTTGCTGAGGCTAAATTTTTGTTTCTTTGATTAGAAGCATTGTTGTTCGTAATTGTGGTGGAGAATGATGTTGACTTTAATGGTTTCTTGGTAGTACTGTCGATGTTGTTATTCTGAGAGTATTGATTTGTATGTGGATTGGTTTTTGGTGATTGGGCTTCTTTTGATATTAGAGGCTGCCTATTATGATGTTGTGTTGTTGGAAATTAGTTAAGTGTTTTTGGAGATGATAATGGTGATGGTTGAATTTGTTTGTTGATTGGTGTTGATGGCATGGGTACTGTATGCTTGGGTGATTGGCCTCCATGATCAGTTTCATCTTTTCTTGATTTCTTGTTTACACATATTCATCATTTCTCTTTAATCATCTTCTTTGAGTTCAATATTCTCAAAAACATATGTTGATCATCAAAAATTAGTTTTAGATTTCTTGATTTCATTTATGTTGTTCTGATTGTTCACAAAACCTCATTCCAAATCAAAACATATTGCTGATCAGATTCCACTTCTCTACTCTTTTCATTTCTTTCCTTTCTTTTCAACATCAAAATTTCAAATCAGTAACTGTTACCTTTCTTTGACCCAAATTGGTCCTTTGTTCAAGACCCATAGTTGGTCAATTTGTTCACCCATAGAGGTGCTTTCATTCTGAGACCCATAGTTGGTCCATTTCGCCCATAGAGGCTTGATATGCGCATTGTTGGCTTGTTAATTGCCCAAAGTGGCTTGTTATCGCCCATAGCGGCTTTGTTTGCCCTCAGTGGCTTTGATGATCCATAGTGATCTTTTCATCGACCCATAGTTGGTCATTTTGCCCATAGTTGGCATTTTTTTTCAATTGCCCATAGAGTCTTGTTTTGACCCATAGATGGTCTTGTTTCGACCCATAGATGGTCATTGTTGTGACCCATAGAGGTCAATTTTAAGCCCGTTGAGGCATTTCTTTGAGACCCAAAAGTGGTCATTTCGTATTTCTCTCATTCACAAATTCCTAAACACATTCCTCTCTTTCACTTCTTACACACTCTCAAGTTCATTCCTCTTTCCATCTCTTTTCTATGGTTGTTCTTCTTCAAGCTTAGAGTGCTTTTCAACCCCTATAAGCTTGAGGGGGGAATATGGTGTTAGTTGGTGAGATTGTTTGATATGATGAGAGTTGGATAGTGGTTGTTTGTTGGTTTGACTGGTGCTTGTGGTTGGAGGTGGATGATGTTTGATAGCACATTTGTCTAATTTCTTTCCATATGATTGTGTTCCACACTGTGCCTAATCTCAAGCCTTGCAAAGCTTGGTCAGTTGGAATTGGCCAAAAGCTTGTACCAGGAGATGATTGGTTATGAGGTGCACCCTGATGTTGTTCATTATGGTGTGCTGATTAATGCTTCTGTCAAGAGTGGAAATGTTACAGATGTCATCGACTATATTGGCGCTCTCAGTTGAATGATGTGATTTGCAACTCCCTGATCAAACTATACACAAAAGTTGGATACTTAGAAGAAGTAGAAGACACTTACAGACTGCTCCGATCATTTGAAAAAGGGTGCAATTATGTCTACTTCCCTCCATCAGTTCAAACTGAAAATGTTTTTCAACCATTTTCACTTTGAGGGGGGATGTTGGAATAGATGGTTGCAAGTTAAGTTTGTTAGTTAGATTCCTAAATATAAGGAAAGTTAGTTTTGTTGTTGTAATTAGTTTCCGTATAAATAGCTTGTTGTACCTTATTCATTAACACATATATTTTACAATGTAGACCTTACAAGTCAATAAAGTTTTCTTTCTATTCTCTCTCTTCTCTCTTTCTCTCTTTCACTTTTCTTCTGTAAACTCCATTGATGGAGTGTTCAAACACCAAATTTAACACCCTGCGACCCCACTCCACCGCACCACTAGCCCTTTGTCACCGAGAGACAACCACCAGCCGACTTATCCCCATAGCTTCCAGCGCCAACAAATGAAACCTTGATCTGAATTCTTTAAAAAAACCTAAGGCTGGCGAGTCTGACTTGGACGTTCCAGTCATGGCTCAAACGACTTCCCTGAACGTTTTTAGGACAGACGCTTGAGCCACGGCTGGAACATTCGCAAGCCAGACGTTCCAACCTTCGGTTATTAAAAAAAATTTGAGGCGGGTGGTGGGGGTTGGTGGGAAAGGTATATGTATGTGGTGGCAGGTGGTGGAGGTTGGATTGGTAAACAAACATGAGTGAAATAGGAACGTATTGTTGGGTTGGTGAGATTTTAAGAAATTTTGTGCCGGTATTTAAAAATCTTCTTTTTTCTTTCCTTCCTAAAAAAAACCTAATAAGTCATAAACATTGGATTGGGGGAGTGTGGATCAACCCTAATTAAAATCCTTCGCGTACTATAGGGGTATGATCTGCTGAAAACAACTCTTAATCTGAAAACTGAAAACAAAGTAACTTTTAACCCCTTTAGGGTAACTTTTAACACTTTTAGGGTAACTTTTGTCAGTTTTGGGGTAACTTTATTATATCAAGGACAGTTTTATATATTTCAAGGGTAACTTTATTTATCATAAGAGTAACTATTACCACTTTTAGGGTAATTTTTACCATTTTTAGGACAACTTTTTAGATTTTAAGGGTAACTTATTTTAACTTTGATTATAGTTAAACCTATGTAGGATTCGAACCTAGCTACATCGTTGTGTCTTACACAATGTTTTGCCAATTGGGCTAATAGGTTGTATGAATTTCGCCAAATATATGTTAGTGAGAGGGGTAACAAATAGCTTTAAAACAGCAACTAATAACAATACTTTGGAAACTAATAAAAACAGAGTATGCTACACCATAATGAACAAGATACAAATAACAGAGAGAACACCAAAAGTAAAAAGTAGACACTACTCACAGCAAAATAAATACGCACTTAATTACATGTATCTCCATGAGTACTCAGCAAATCAGGGAATTTTAAGATCCGTGGAGATGAGTCAACTAAACATTTCATTTCCTCTTCTTCCGTGGAACTTGACCAAATTCACAAATTCACAAATTCACTTACATCGAAACAAGCAAATCCTTAAATACAAACCCGGAGAGCGGCTATCTTGACTTTTATTATCAGTACCGATCTTGAAATCGCCTTTACAACTTCCATACACATCAAGCTGCCGAGATATTAAGTCCTGTATACGCTGATCTCCAGCCATCCGAACAATGGTGATAAAAAGGCCACCAGCAACTTCCGTGTCATAATAAAAGTCTTCAGTATAATAGAGCATTGGGTTAAGGAAGTAACTAGTAGCGTGGAGGGGACTGTGAATAATTGTGTTCCATATCTCATCAATTATGTTCCAAATTGGAGTATACAGGGATTTCTTTCTTCCAAATTCCTCACAGCTCGTCTCTTTGACTTGATCCATTGTTTCATATATGAATCCCATATGAGGTTTACCATCTCCATTAGTCAAGGATATAGCTCTCACTAATGGAATGGATGATTTCACAGCTAAAGTCACCCCATTCCAGAAGGAACTATCACTAATTAAATTAGCAATTATTTCACCTTCAACACTTGATGCCCAAATAGAACTCAACCACTCAGAGGAAGTAAACCTGAGCACCAAATTACTTTTTTCAACCAAAAAGTTCTCTAATGCCAGGAAAGAAGTTGCGGAGCTTATTTTAGAGGCTCTAATCAGATCACGAGTACTGATATACTTCCGTAACAGCTTTACTACTGCAGCACCGCTGTAAATGAATTTAGTAATGGTTTTTGTCTTATCCAAAGTTAGTGTAATTGAATCAGTCATTGCAATCTTGTCTAAGCTAAAGGAGATGCAATGTGTAGCACTAACTGTCCAGAAAAGTGACCTGTACTTTTCAATCAGCTCCTTGCTAACTTCCTCTAAGCTATCTGATGAAGTGTGCACAACAATTTGAACAACATTCTCAATGCCGACTTCCTCTAGAATAGCTACGAGCAATACTTGCAATGCGTTATCACTCATTGTCGAGGGTGAAACATCTGCTGATCTAAGGTAAATGGCCCCCTCAAGACAATCAACTACAACACCGATCAAGCTCCTACCCAAATGATCAGTCCACCCATCAAGCATAATGCTACACCCAGAGCCGGCCAAGAAAGTCGGACATTCTTTACATAGTTATCTATCTCATGCAACTCGTCATCAAATATCCAACCCTTGAGTTCGGCAATGCTAGGTGTAGAACGTTTAATCTCACCCCTGTTTGAAGAAAAGTCCATCATGCTATTAAAACTAGATGATGCAACAACAGAAAAGTCAATCCCATTCTCTAGGAAAAACCTACCGATACTTCTTTTACCCATGATGGAGTCAGAATCCAGCCCATCTTTGCCTGAGTAAGAAGTCAACCTTTGGTTGTAACAAAAACTCGGTTTTTTCAAATTATCTCTAACGCCAGAGTTACCATTCTGAAATCTCACAACCTGTTGTGAGTTCACCCCCACTAGCTTTTGCATTAGTGGTGCAAGTCCTCTTCAGAGGAGGCTTAAGGTGGTCTAACTCTCCAATTTCATTCACTAAGTGACCTACTTTCACCGAAACCAAACTTTGGCAAATTAAAATTACAAGGAAAGATTATCAGTTTTACATCAGAGAAAGCAACAACATCCAAGTAATGTAACCATAAGATTTCATAAACACGCAAATTCAACAAAATCACAAAAATCAACACTTAATTACAAATAAACTGAACTCTAACAAACTCAGCAGATTCATACATGAGTAATAATTAAGCCTAAAAAAATCCAAATGTGACCTAATTCAAGAAATTAAGCCTAAAAATTCGAAACACATATAATTTTCAAATAACTAGAACAAATTAAGCTAAAATTGATGTGAATCTAGTTTTACGAAAGTCATACCAAAATTAAGCTAAAATCTCGCAAGTCAAAGAATGAGTAATAATTGAACTTCGAAATTAATATGAACAAAACCATGAAAAAACAAACGAAATCATACCAAAATTTCAGATCATAAAAGTAGCGAACAAACATTGGAAGGGATAGAATTAGCTGCGAGCAATTGATGAAACGCCATTGAGAGAGAAGCAATAAACCATGAGAGATTTGAGTTTCAGAGAAAGTAGGATGAGAGAGAAAAACCAGTGAGAGAGGAGGAAGAGAGAGAATTGCGTGTGAGAGAAGAGGAAGAGAGAGAATGAATCCTCACCATTCATTATCAGCATTTATTATCATTCATCCGATTACAGATGGACGGTCTAGATCATCTGTTTTCAGTTTTCAGATCAAGAGTTGTTTCCACAAGATCCTATTCCTATATATATATATATATTTGATAGGTAAAATGAAAAACCCTATGAACTGACACCTCGCTCAAGTTTAACCAGACAGATTTGCAGGTCAGACTACTTGGGAGGGAAGGAGTGGTAAGGAAAACCTCACCCCCAAAAAACCCCTAACAGGATTTGATCACATTACCTTAATGTTAAACATTTACCACTAGGTCAAACCTTGATTGGTGCACATTTTATTTTATATTAAATTAAAAGATATTAAATTGCCGAAAATTATTGGGATACCACATGTTACATATTTTTTCAGTTACTTGGCTTCGGATTGAGGAATCGATAGGATGCCTATTCTGACTTCCATAGTTACCTTTGCTTTTTAAATTTATTTTACTAGATTAAAAGTTGTAAGGACCAGCTAGAGATAAACCGACCAGATTTATTAAATCCTCGAAAATGCGAAACCACTAATCCGCTATCCGATGGTTGAACTTCGTAAGTATGTCATGCACACATTTAAATGGTCGGTTAGAACAGAACGACAAATCGGAGATGACTGACAATGTCAGAATTCCAGAATGTGCAAACTAACCTATATTGAAAGGAAAAAACACCAATATTAAGAGGGGCAGCACAGAGCCATTTCTTGGTTGAAGTTTAAACTTCCACTATAATTAGTAGCTAAAAAGAATACTCCGCCTCCAATTATAGTACACGAACATTTAGTTACAATTAAGGTTATGTTCGGTCTACTTTATTTTTACTTATTTTAGAGCATATTAAATAAAAAAAATTAAATTTATATCAAACCAGATTAGATTAAATTAGATCAGACCATGTCAGATAAAAAAAATGCATATCAAATTAGATCATGTCAAATAAAAAATATAAGTTCATATCGAATCAGATTATATAAGTGCAGTTCAGATTAAATCAGATAAGTTTAGACTATACTTATATTTAAAAATTTATTACTATTGTTATTACTATAATAATTATTATGAAAATTATTAGTATTACTAATGTTATTATTGTTATTCTTGTTATTATTATTATTATTATTACTTTATACGATTATTATTATTGTCTATGTTGTCCTTACTAATAATAAATTTTGGTAATTATTAATGTCGTTGTTATTATTGCGAATGCCATTGATATCACCGTTTTAAAGCAAGTTGTGCTCAAGAAGAAGAATGTTCTTTTCGCATTTGTACGTGCTTTTTTTATATGTGTTCTAATTAACAATTTTGATATGGATGTTTTTGCTGTTTTACATGTAATGGACTTGACAATAGTATATAATGTTTATTTTTTTTAACAATTTTAGAGGAATAATATAAAATATATGTTGCTAGTTTATATAAAACATGAGTAGCATCGGATACCCTAATGATGTTGGTATCACGTTCAAAATTTTCCCTATACGAGATTTCAACTATCTTTGGAAACAAAGTTTATATAGAACATGACAATGATATAAGAAGAATATTAAAGAATCTTGTTCAAGATCCTATGATTATATATATTTATAGGTTTAGTTATAATAAAACATAACAATTTATTGATATAACAAAGAACATGTTGTTAGTTAATATCGAATATGTCATCAATATAAAAATAACATAAACTCCCTCAATTTTATTTTTTTTATCGTTCTCACTTAGAATCTTGACACTATTCATACATAGAGAGAATCTTCTCAAAAAAATTCAATTTATAAGAAAAAATATAGTCATGTGGGGTCTTATTTTATTCGTCTCGATTAATACATTATTAATATTCAATGGTTATAATTTTTACTACTAGAAAAGCGCAGCCCTTCCTTTTTTTTCCCCTAGTGCTTTAAGCACTTTTATGCTCAAAATTTAAGGTCCATTTAGTGCTATTAAGTCCCGTTTTGTTCAACAAATTTCAGCTCAAATAAACAAAGTCATAGGCCCTACTTGGCAATATTAGTGGATAGCTGATAGTTGTTAGTTGACAACTAATTGTTTAAATGTGTTTATTAAAAGGTGTTTATTAAGTATTTGATATCTGATTGCTATGAAAGATAACCAACAATGATATGTCCATTATTCATTTATACTTCTTATTATTTGTAAACTAGCATTTTGACCTAGAGAATGCCTCGAGTCAGTTACAATTATCAAATATATTTTATTTAAAAATTACATAATTGATATTATTAGCTTTTTAAAAAAAAATTATAGTGTAAAATTGAAAAATGGGCGTTATGGCATGATAAGTTGTTTTAAAAAAACTTCTAAGAAATTAGGGATAAATAAATCAAATTTAGTTAAAATGGAGATAGATATAATAATTTCAATGCAATTAGGGTTAAACAATGTTATTACCTTAATATCAAAAACTTGTCTCTGTAATTATAGTTACATATAGTTATAGGACTTTCTTTTTTGCTTTACTTTGAAACATTAAAAATTAAAATTGTAGTATCTTGGTGGTTAAACTCTCACATTTCATTTCAAAGGTCAATTTCTAGTAGTTTCACATAGTTAATATGTTCAAAATGAGATCGTAAGTATCCGAAACATGAGAAGAGTGTCACGTGAGAAATATATTGAAGAGTGTCATGTGGTGTTGTTTCTTTGATAGAAAAGCCTTTTAATATATTTATGCTAGTCTTATACGCAGGTGATGCGTTTGTTAATTTCGAAACTTGCAATCCTATTATATACTATATCCGTACTATATATAGTTATGACTACACTTAAAAAGTGAAAGATTAATAGTGAGATGAATTTAGATATATTCATTCGCTAATGTAAAAAAACTAACAAATGTTGTGAATGATTATTAATATTAATTTTTGGTAAATGAATTTGAATACAAAAAATAGACATAATGAGCTGGTTTGACTAAATTAAAGAGCATCAAAGGTCGTTTCAGACTTTTCAGGTGAATGTCATGTATGCCATCTTCTCTTATAAGAAAGGGTCAAGATATTTTGTCCTTAGTTTTTTTATTGAACTCTTCGATGCATGTAACATTTTGAACTTGTTTACAATGACAAGTTGAAATGACAAAGGGTTCTTAAATCATTAATTTTTTTTTATTTTCTCATTCTATCAGATCATTAAGAGTAATTTAGTATTTTCAGAGGGGGGAAAATGTCCCCCCTCCTTCCCTTACATAATAGAGATAGATGTAATTTTCAAAATCTTTAGGACATAAATTTAATTTAATTATTCCACTCATTCCCAAACATCTCAGAGGGGGGACATCTCCTCCTCCCCCCTTCCCTTACATAATATAGATAGATGTAATTTCAAAATATTTAGGACATAAATGTAATTTACTTACTCCACTCATTCCCAAACATCAAATGTAAAAAAGCATATCCCCAAATTTTTCCAAAAGAGATTTTTGGCCCGAATTAGCTATTCTAACCGCTATTTACCACACACTCAAATTATAAGATTGACTAGTCAAATTTTTTAATATGAGTTCAAACCTCTATTTTTTTCTACAAATCTTCTTTACCAGATATGGCCTTATTTATACCTCCGGGGTATCTGGTTGAAAGAGTTTTGGGGTAGAAAGAGATGTTTGAGATGAATAAATAAAGAGGTTTGACTAGTGCAAATCTCTACTTGGAGTATTTGTTTGAGAGAGGATTAAAAAGAAGGGTTGAACCCTAAAAGCTAATCTTAAGCTTCTAATAGGAACCTTTTTGAAGAGATTTATGAATTTAATTATTTAATGACTAATAAAGTTTGTGAAAGTGAAAACCATTTCATTTACCGAAAAATCCCCCCAATAAATTAATATCCTTATTGGTGATTTCACATAAGAACGGATCAATCAACTAATAACTATTTACTAAAACTTTCGCACATATAGCTAAAATAAACAACTAATTAAACTAGCTAATATAACTAGGTAAAAGCCAATTACTAATGCAAACAGTTAACCTCTAATTTTCAAACCTGGCCTTCATGTATCAAGATCCCTTTTCTTTAGCATAATAATTATAATGTCTATAAATACTACAAAGGTAAATCGTTGCAAGTAATGGTGGTAGTACAATTTGTTACTTTTAATTTAAGTGGTTGTTTGGATGATATGTCTTAGGAAACGAGAAATGGAGGTTCCTTAGTAAGTGAAAGGTATGTGGTTGGCAGAAAAAAATAGTGAAATGAGAAGAGTGGGGGGAGGGGGTTAGCTTTCAACAGTGATGATAAAAGGATATGTGAGACGTCAAAGCTATGAAAGAAAATATTAAGGGTTTAAATTAGAGACCAGATCTCTCCAAGAAGAACAATTATAATATACAAATATGGTTTTTTCACCAACTTTCCTCGAGTTTTTTCCGTTTATTCACCAGGTTTCCTCACACTTTTGAAAATTCACCAAGTATCCCTTAGTTTCATGGTAATACACGAAAATACCCTTAGTGACTAGCAATAGTTATTTTCGTTAGTCATTAAACCTAATTAACCCCTTTAATCCTAATTAAGCCTCTAACCCCTAATCCCTCAACATACCCTAACCCCTAACTGTAATCCCTAACCTAATGCCCTAACCCTAACCCACCTCCCCGATCCTAACCTTGGATCTCTACCCCTTTCCCATCCCCCAGGCTGCAACCCTCACCCCTCCCACAAAACCCTCTGTACCTTTACCCTTCGCACGACCCTCCCGCAGCCCCCACCCCTCCCCTACCCCTTTCGTCCCTGTGTTGTTGTTTCTCCCTGTAGACACTAAATTTTGAACCCCTTCTCCGGATAGAACCCTTTTTTCGGATAAATAAAGGTTTTGAAAAATAAAAATAACAAAATCATCATGAATCGTGGAGCGTGTGCCCTGGAGCGCGTGCCCCGAAGCGCGAGTTTCAATCCATCGCACGATTGTTTTCGTTTTTTTGCATATTATTCATACATTTTCGACTCAGAAGTATAATTTTTATGAGTCATAAACTCATAATCAATAACTACAACCACCGTTCTAATAAATTGTATCATAATATAATTATGCTCGTCTTTGTTAATTTAACGAGTTTTCGTTAATTGTCTTAAGCTAGTCTTTTAGAAAAATGAAAAAAAACGAGTCGTGATTAGGCGTCGGGATTTTAGTCGTATCCCAAAACCGGCATTAATCAGTTTTCTTGATTATCAAGTCATTGTTCATTGGATAGAGAATAAGAATATATTCTTTTTCCACTAAACACATCATTTATCCATTATTTAGAGAATAAGAATCATGAAAAGATGTGTGAATAAGAATATTTATGTTTCCAAAGAGATTTGATGATGTCATTAGGGCGACGTCATTAGAATGATGTCATTAAAGTGATTAAGGATGAAGAAAATCATATTTTTTGGATGAAAAATCTGATTTCCTCCCTCTTTGAAACCCTAGTTCACCTCCCTCATTTCTCTATGTATATCCTCCAAAATTCACTTATTCACTTCAAAATCAAATTGAAAAGGGTTTAACTTAACTTCACGAATTCTCTCATCTCCTCTACTCCTTTCCTCTAAAGAAATTACACTTAAGAAAAGAAAGAAAAGTTAGTATGATAATTAGTAAGTAAAGAAGTTCATCAAAAGAAGAAAAAACAAAAAGAGAAAGTTTTAAGTTAGTAATTAAGAAGATTTAGAAACTCACTTAGAAATTAAGAAAAATCACAAAAAAGTATAAAAACTTACAAAAAGGAAGTGCATCATTGAGCTAGCAAGGTAAAGTTGAAGTTCTTTTTATTTTGATTATCTTTTTAATCATCTACTAACTCTTTTCTTGTTTTCTTATTATCATTTTTTTTTAATCTTTGGAGTGATTTGGGTATGTGGAAGTCCTAATAAGTTCCCAACTTTAAATCACCCCACCTAGAATATAGTCACCTCTAATGGGGTGACTCTTAGGAAACAATGTGATTATGTGATTTTTCTTAATCAAGTTGTTATTCATCACCAAAAATAATTTTGTAAAAAAATTCAAGATAAGTTATGCAAAAACATCTCCATATAAAAATGTGATGCTGTAATTATAGTCAGTTTTACTTTCCTATCTTATTTTACTTTTTCGTCTGCATTAACTAATTCTTTTGTAGGATTTAATATTTTTCCTATTAAATTCAATATGTTTCCAGCAACTGGGCTTTGTAATTTATAAAACAAAAATTTGTGTAAATAATGAAAAATGATACAAATTTGTTGTGCAAAACTGATTTTGTCCAGTACCACCTAAGCTTGTTATGTCAATAAAGTTGAAAATAAAATCATTTGGATAAAACTAATAACATCAAGTTTGAAGTAAACATCATTATATTTTCAAAAATATAAAAATCATGTTAATATTCATGAAAATCACTAAATTCTAGAAAACCGATTTCTCTTCAATAAAGAAAATAAATAAAAATAGCCTTAAAAGTGTCCAATTAAAGTGAAAATTTCCACTCTAGGTCCTCAAAGTGTATAGAATGTTCATATCAAATTTCACTTCAAAATAAGTTCAATAAGTTGGATCTCAAAGAACAAGTTGAATAAGGGTCATGTTTTAACCAGTTTGAGTATCAAATTCACTATAATTCAAGTGGTCACTGAAAACTTGTGAAACTTTGATACAACATAAATAACTCACTTATCTATCCATATATGCATCATATTTTCATTTTAACACTTTGTACACAAAGTTATGGTTTTTGTAAGTCAGTACAAGAACAAAAATGCAATATGGAAAATGAAATAAAGTGATTAACTCAACTTTCATAAAAAATATTTTCTTTTGATACGAAATGTGAACAAAAAATCATGAACTCCTTAAGTTTATCTTAAAATGACTTATTTTATCATGTAAATAAAAATCAATAAAAATTATGATAAAAAATCAAAATCAAAGAGGTTAATTAATCTTCATTTTTCACAAGTATATAAACAAACATGAATTCCAAAGCCCATTCGAGGAGGTGAAGATCAAGATTGAAGATTTGTATAGATCATATTTTTGTACATATTATTCTAGTAATAGTTTTTTTTGTAAATAGTTATTGCATCACTCAATTAATAAAAAAACATGGAGATGCTTATGCATAATTTTCATAAAAAATTCCACAACTCTTTTTAATAAAATGAGCAACCAATGTTACAAATATTGCATGTTGGGCCAATATATCATAGTATATGAATCAAATGACCCAAATTCAATTAAGAGGAAAAATTGCTAATCTAACTAAGTTAAATTGCGTGATGATCCATCTTACATTTTTAAAAATGTGTTCTCCATATTCAAATGGATTAATCATATAATTTGACATAATTAGATTAATAATTATGATCTCCAAATTGATTTTAGGTTGTTTCACATGTCTCGCTTTAAATGGCCAAATTCCAATTAGTCAAACACAAATTTTCAATTTCAATCTCAAATTGATCATTTTTCTCCAAATGACTTAACAATCTTAAATTAAGATTATTTCTCAAAAGCCTTCAATTAGGAAGAAAACCTTCTAAGACCGCTCGAAAATCATTAACGTGATCACTATTAAGGTGGTTATTTCAATCCCCGATTAATCGCTAATTAGAGCGGTTAACACGAACTTCTTTTAATCACTAATTGGAGTGATTACTTTAAAGCCTAATAATCGTTAATTAGGATGATTATTCTTTTCATTTAATCACTAATTCGAGTGATTATCTTAAACCCTAATAATTGTTAATTAAGACGATTATTCTTATCATTTAATCACTAATTAGAGTGATTATCTTAAACCCTAATAATCATTAATTAAGATAATTCTTCTTATTTAGTCACTAATTAGAGTGATTATTTCAAACCCTAATAATCGTTAATTAGGACGATTATTTTCTGCATTTAATAACTAATTAGGGTGATTATCTTAAAACTTGGTTAACCACCAATTAGGGTGATTAGCTTAACCTTTCATTATATTTAATCACTAATTAGAGTTATTATCTTAAACCTCAATAATCATCAATTAGGGCGATTATTTCCTAACCTTCGTTGTTAATCACTAATCAAGGTGATTATCTTTCCTTGAATAATCACTAATTAGGGTGATTATTTATTTCCTTCCTTATTAATCACTAATTAAGGTGGTTATCTTAATCCTTCATATTTAGTCACTAATTAAGGTGATTATCTTAATCTCATTTCAATCACTAATTGGAGTGATTACCTCATTTTAAATAGATTTGTTTAATTCTAAAGGAGAGTTATTCATATTCTGTTCTCTCCTCTTCTTTCCCCAGTAGAATTGGCCATTTAAGGTGAGACATATGCTCGAACTACGACAGTTTTGATCCATGAGTGGATTCCAATCCCCAAATGATTGGTACGTAGTGCAACTTTTGTGAAAATTAGCATGCTTATGTGAAAATTATGTGTGCTTGGTAGTTTAATCGATCCATACATGTGCACTACTCTTTTTAACCATTTTCTTATTAAATCTGATACCTTTGTGTATTTGGCAAGGGTCATAATTTTAGAATAACAAATTAATGAATCAAGGGCGTAAAACCTGCATCCTTGAGCTATTGCGACCAGCTCTGTTAGGAGCATCCACCCTCGATGGACATAATGGAAATGACTCGAGGCCACTTTAACATAATCTCTTCTTAAACGAATCACCTTTTAGCTGACTTTTGGGACAAATGGATCAATGCCCAAATAATGTCCTTTATTTATTTCATTTATTGAATAACGTGAAAAAAAAACTTTCAAAAAAATTATTCAGTCTGTTTTCAGTTGGTCAATATTTCAGTAATCATTAAGTGTAAGTTAAATTGTCGTCGAAATGATTATTGAAATATCAAGAGTATTTTTGTTTATTTATCACATGAGTCATAAAAAATGTGTATGTGCTCACTCATTTTCAATTTTTTTTACTTCATAATTCTTTTCCATTCAAATTGGTAATTATTTTAAAAAAAAAAACATACACACACAAATTAGTAATTGTTTAAAAAAAAGGAAAAAAACTCAATTAATTCAAATTGTATTATTTTAAAAAAAAAACAAAATTTATTTCTAAATGAAATCCCAAAACAAAAAATTGAAAAATTAAAAAGTCATAATCACGAGATGAAAACGAGTCATGTGTTAGGAATCAGAATGTAATTTATGGTCTAAAAAATAGTCTAAAAAAAATGTGTCTAATCAAAAGGGATAATCACATTTAAAAAAAAAGAGATTCTTCCATTTACTGCAATTTTTTTTTCACTAGTCATTTACTAACGTCCTTAGTATGTACATTACAGGTATTTTACATTCAAAAAAAAACAAAAGGAGAAAACTGAAACCTACATCACTTCATAATGTCTAATTCTGAAAGCAAATTCAAACTAAAGCTTCAGCAAAGAGCAAAGGCCGTTAGAGGTCTATTAACCAGGTCTATGCAGACACCAAAGAATCTTTGGGAACCATGTATAGTCGTCTAAAAAGACAGGGTCTTCTAGAAGTGAAGAATCACTGTTACACTTTGCCACCACCAAGGGTGAACATGGGATTATACTGTAATTTCGGCCATCAGTATGGGCACGAAACAGACCAGTGTGTTGATCTTCCGCATGCCATACACCAGCTAATAGAAGATGGAAAGATTACTATTCCTCCGTTATGGATACCCCCAATTGTGTCCTTCACTAAGGATGATTTTTCTAAGGAATAGATCCTCATCAAGCCCTGTACATCACTTTGAAATCTAATGGGCGAAAATTGACTAATGTGCTAATAGATGATAGATCAGCACTCAATATTTGGCCCAAAGGAACACTTTATGAGTTAGGGTTTAACAGCACGTTGTTAATTCCTACTGATACAATATTGGGAGCATTCGACAATTCTTCAGGAAGGACTATATGAACAATTGATCTTCAACTGGGGTATAAAGACTGGATATGTGATGCAGATTTCATAATGGTCGAAGCTTTAACCTCATTCTCTCTGTTGTTGGTGCGACCATGTATGGCTCCATGCGAACAAAGTCGTTGCCTCTCCTACACACTAGAAACTCAAATGCCCAACAAAATCAGGAATAATAACCATCCATAGGACGGAATAATCCTACGTGATCAAGAAATTTCACCCCTGCACCACCAACGGCAGAGCATGAAATAGGTCCTAAGGATGTTCCCCGCAACCCCTACATGCTAGGAAGTAACGTTCCGTTAATACCCCAAGGGTCCAATTCTGAAGCTATTTACACAATCCCAATGACAATTGATCAACTAATAGCATATGTCGACATTATTCTGAAGCTACCTCTCAACATGGATCAGGCTGAAACCACCTCCGCCTTAACCTTCTCTGATAAAGATATCTCTGATAACTCAGTTCATAACAATGATTTGTACATTACTGTTGATCATAGTGGCAGACATATCAAAGGTATAATGGTTGATAACGGAGCTTCTAGCAATCTTTGTCTCCTCAGTACCCTCAAGTGGCTCATGTGTCCTCCTCTACAAGGAGAATCCTCCCTAAGAACCATAGTTGCATATGATGGTTCAACACAAGAAATTATAGGTTCAACAACCATGATCTTGCGCATTGGGGCAACCATACGAGAGGTCAATTTCATGATCGTTGATTGCGAAGCTCCTTTCACTCTGTTGTTAGGACGACCATAGCTCCACAAGAACCAAGCTATCATCTCAACATTGCACCAAAAGATGAAGATGATAACTTCACATGGGGTAATCACAGTCCCAGGAGATATAGCAATGGGGTGGAGATGCAAAAATCCCGCATACCTCATATATGTCACCAAAATCATGAGGAGAACGACAATGGTCACACGGAGATGCCACCCCTCAAACTGGTGAAATACTATTTCCCCTGGCCTATTCCCAAGGAAGATCTCGATCAACCAAACTAGATACCAGATAGGAGAGGAGTTAAGAGGATTGAAAAGAAGTTCCATTGGCTCTTCAAAGAATCCTGGGCAGTTCAGTGTGAAGGAGAAGAGCGTTTAGCACACATAGTAGCTGCTATCAAATCCATAATTGAACCTTACATATTCCTGGATGAGATCGATTATGAGACAAGAGATTCTTGCATGCTAGTGTGCAAGGCATGGGCATCGTGGCTCCTAAGCCGAGAGGACAACCCTTTATATGTCAAGAAAAAAAAAGAAATCATGTGGAACAGACATCTCCAGACAAGAGAATACATGGCATGGCGCCCAACAAACTAAAATCTAAAAAGTTTGAGAAGTACCTGAATCATTTAATTGCTTTATGTTGTATTTTGTAGGAAGAGCTACGTGCGGCTTAATCCCCTAAAAAAACAAAATTCAATGTTGTAATGTATCTATCTTAGCTTTCTCTACTGTGTAATGTACTAAAAGAGGTACGTAGTCAACTCATTTTTTAGTGCAGCTGAAAAAAAAATTATGTGAAATTTCATATATCAGAACTACGTTATTGGGCCTGATTCTCCATTCAAAAATATCAATCATCACCTAAAAAAAAAACTTCCCTAAATCCAAATACACTTATGGAGATACGTAGGCAACCTTCGGGTGTGGCCCCTTTCGCTTTTAATATTTTCTTTTGTGGTTTCAACACATAGAAGCAATCAATATATGCAGATCAGGACATAATAATACTAAAAACTTTCCCAAATCCAAATACACTTATGGACAAATTCAGTATTATTATGCCCCAGGATTTGATGGACGTCTCTCATTTGACTAGAGCGGGACACCACTTCAAACCATCCCATTTGGAGGATGAAAATCCTTTGGTGGTATTGAGAAGGAAGGAAAAGGGCAAAGAGCCAATGATAGAGGAAGGTAACTAGGAAGATGATGCTATTAAGCGCATGAAAGAAGTAAATGATAATGTTTCCATCTGGAAATTGTTAATGCATTCCCAGTCTCATAGGACAGCTGTTCTAAAGCATCTTAATGAAGCCTCTGTAAGCTCTTCTATAATCTTGACCAGATGGTGGGGCTCATTCATCGGGTAGATCAAACTCTCATGTTCAAAGACAATGATCTCCTTGACAACATCAACCACAACAATTTATTACACATCACTATACGTTGTAATGGATGGGAGATACCTAGGGTGTTGATCGACAATGGTTCCGCAATCAATGTTTGCCCTCTGCGCGGGCTGACAAAGCTTGGGTATTCAAAAGAGGATCTGGTACCATCCAACCAGGTGGTTAGAGTATACGATAATGCTAAGATAGAAGTATTGGGTTTGATCAACCTCCTCATTGAATGTGGTCTCGTGACAAGGAAGGTGGAATTCATGGTCATTGACATACAAGCCTATTTCAACTTCTTATTAGGAAGACCATGGTTGCATGAAAATAGGGCGTTAGCCTCTACCCTACATCAGAAGGTAAAGCTTTTCACTAATCAGGGTGTTATGACTATTTCTGGTGATCCGGGAATTATATGACCATCTCTAATGCGGGAAAATCGGTGTTGTATCTAAATGAAGTTGAGGGCACTAGGTTGGATGGTTACACTATCCACTGTATTCTAGCAGCGCCTGAAAATTCTTGGATGAATGAGGTGTCGGCTGCCACACCAGATGAAAGTGATGAAGAAATAGAACCAGAGTATAGTGAGGATGACGAGGAAGAAGTGGGAGCTCCAAGCATTGACACTCATGATACCTCAATTGAAGTACCAGAAGAATCTTGTATCGCTAATCGTCAAGACAATGATGATCATGACTCATACAAGAGATCTAGAGCCGACAATTTTGATCTGGGCTTTAATGTAGTATGCCGTGTTCGAGAGGTTCACACTGAGCCACTGATTCTCTTTCCAAGATATCAACATGAAGATCACTATCGTAAATTGCCCCAATTCAGAAGATTTGATGGGAACGGTGATACTTTTGTCCACTTAGTGGGATTTGTGAGTGCCTTGCATCCATGCGGCATACCAGAGGAAGATTACCCCATGCTTTTTTACAAGAGTTTAGAAGGACCAGCTCTGTACTGGTACTATTCTTCAGACTTTATAGATAAGGCTAGCTGGGAAATGCTTGCCAAGCTGTTGTGACTCTAAGTCAATGTTATTTTGATGATGATAAACACTATGATGATAAACATTATGCTTTATAATATGAATGATTGTAATAGTGGTTCAAGAAAGGTTATCAAGCTTCAAAGTAAATGAATAGATGAATGAAGGCTTTGAAAAACTGAAGAATAAAGATTGTATTCCAAGTTTAGTTACTATATGCAAAATGTAATATGTTAGAACTAGATGATATATTGTGTGCCAAGTATAGAAATATATAATTAGGATGATTATTATTTTCTTAGAGTTAAGGGAATAAATAATCATGTTAATTTTATATGTCTATCGTTTACAAAATATTGTACTAGTCCCGAGTTTCAGGTAGTATTATACTATTTTGGCTATTTTTATAAATTAATATATGTCTATTCTAACAAAGAAAGAGCAATGTCATGTGAAGGAGCAAAGTAAAATAAATCAAGAGAAGTCCTTGAAAAAGAATACAAGCTATCGAGGAGGACGCCGAGGATATATATATTTTGAAGAAGAGATTGTAAGTCTTGATGAATTGAATTAGATTAACTAAGAATGATATTTATGACTATTTAATACTGGTTTCTGATATGCTATGGTATAATTTCAGAAAAAGGAACTTGAGAAGAAAGGGATTCATGTCACAAAAGTCCCTCGACATTTAGTTTGGCTCAAAGCTCATGCAACTAAAAGGATGGAGTGATGATGTTTAAGAATCCTACCAATCTGGAAATCGCAGAAGCAATTGTAAGTATCTACGCGATCACTTGTACAATTTGGTACTATAAAACTTGTGTTGGTATAGATCGTTTTGTGGTCGTAGTTTTGCTTAAGTTGTTTCACCGTCTGGGACCTTGTATGTAAGCTTACAGGATCTACTATTATATATGTATGAAAAAATATCTCTACACCCACACGTGTCATGTCCCTGCAAGCATATCTAGATGTATTTTAATTAATCCTGAAATGTATTGTTGTCTTGATATTATATACTGAGCCTAAGAATAAATAACTCCCAGTAGCCCTAATATTTTGACCTTGATCACATATAGTATGTAATTATGATGGCTGCAAAGTTCCAGGCTTTTAAGAGAGCCTGATCATGTTGGCTCAGTAGTCCTGAATATTACACCACCATACAGACAACCAGTGGTTAATTATATGCCTGAATAAGCTATCTTTTCCTGTAATTCTCAAGTGATCAGTAGCCAGTAGTTTATAGAACAAGGTTAAGTTGCCAACTAACCGGGTTTTAGGTCTTTCCTGAGGTGAGACTGAGTTGTTTTTTTTCTGTTTCACCTTCACTGCAAAATCACAAACAGGGTCGACTAAGTGACACAGGTTGAGAGCTCACCTCCTTCAAAGCATTGACCAGAGTATGCCATGACCTTGTAAAATTTTAAGAGAAAGTAATAATCCGGTGCTGGCTTTTTAGCAGGAGTTCCTTTTGCTTCCTGTATTGTGGAAAATTGGTGAAAGCATAATAGTGAGATCCATTCTTTCAACAAGAAATAACAAAAAAAAAGGCAATTTTGACACTTTGTTTTGATAAAGAGTACAAAGTTGTTTTTATCAGAATTAAAATGAAGGATTGTGCACTGTTATGGATATTGTGAACCAAGCTGAGAAATATAAAGAACAGTGAGGAAGAAAGGCTATATTTATTAGTTATTTCAGAAAGATCACCATTTACATATATACCACAAGTGGTTAGAAGTAATCTACTGCCTTCCTAAAACTATTCCTTTAAACTAGGAAACAAAATATACTACATCCTAATAATACGTATACAATATTCACAAGATAATACACCAAATCACCATACAATCTTTGATATAATTCTTTCACTCCCCCTCAAGTTGGAGATCTTAGTAAACCGAGTCCCAACTTGAATTGTAAATGATCATATGTTTCACCTCCTAGAGCCTTAGTAAACAAATCTGCTATTTGTTCTTTACTTCGAACGTGAAAGGTATTGATGGTATTTGAAATCAAATGTTGTCGCACAAAGTGACAATCAATCTCTATGTGCTTTGTTCGATCATGAAAGACCGGATTTTTGGCGATATGTATTGCCGCTTGGTTATCACAATATAAATGCATTGGCTTTGAGTGAAAAACTCATAGCGATCCAAGGAAAGCTTTTATCCAAATGAGCTCACTAGTTGCTGCCCCCATTGCCCTGTACTCGGCTTCTGCCGTGGATTTAGCTACTGTCATTTGCTTCTTTGTCCTCCATGATATTGGTGATTGCCCTATCGCAACAAAATATCCACTTAATGACCTTCTAATCAATGGACAACTTGCATAATCCGAATCGCAATATCCACGAATGTGCAAATCTGAATTTCTCTTGAACATGATCCCCTTACTTGGATTCCTTTTGATGTAACGCACCACTCTTAATGCTGCTTCCCAATGTTCCTTCCTCGGTTCATTCACAAATTGTGATAATATGTGCACAGCATAAACAAGATCCGGTCTAGTAATTGTCAAGTACACTAACTTTCCAACTAGACGACGATACTTCATTATGTCTCTCAACACATAACCCTTCGCCAAAGCCAGATTGTGTCGCTGTTGTATGGGCGTGTAAGCCGTCTTTGCCCCTATCATTCCCATCTCATCAATAATGCTCATGGCATATTTTCGTTGATTGAGAAACAACCCATTCGCTCCATGTGCCACTTCTATTCCTAAGAAGTATTTGAGTTGTCCTAAATCCTTAATCCCAAATTGCTCGTCAAGAAACCCTTTGAAGTCCGCACAAGCTGTTCTATCATTGCTCACCACAATCATGTCATCCACATAAACTAACACACCAATGAATTTTTCGTTTTGATTGAGTGTGAACAATGAATAATCTGCTAAAGACTGTACGAACCCATAATTTTTCATTGAAACTGTCAATTTTGCAAACCAATTTCGGGAGGCTTGCTTTAATCCATAAATTGATTTCATCAATTTACAGACTTTATTTTCTCCTTTTCTCTCAAATCCCTGCGGTATCTTCATATACACTTCTTCATCAAGGTCCCCATGCAAAAATGCGTTGTTCACGTCTAGCTGCTCTATGAACCATCCTTTCGTAACCGCAACAGCCAACATACACCTTACACTCGTCATTTTAGCCACTGGTGCATAGGTTTCGTGAAAATCTACCCCTTCCACTTGAGTGTACCCTTGTGCCACAAGTCTCGCCTTGTAGCGCTCCACCGTTCCATCGGCTCGATATTTAATTTTATACACCCACTTGCAACCAATTGGTTTCTTTCCTTCTGGCAAATGAACTATTTTCCAAGTCCCATTATTTTCCAGTGCATCAATCTCCTTCCTCATCGCCTCTCTCCATTTAGCATTTTTGGAAGCCTCGTGATAGTAATTAGGCTCACGGTTTTCGTCAATCCTCCCCATGAAAGCCCTGTGATTTTCAGAAAAACAATTGCTAACAACATAATTGACTAAAGGATAACGCGTACCTGACGACGAGGACGTAGCCTGGGCGTGATGAGCATCCGAACTAGGAGTGATTATTCTGGTGGATTTACAGTAGTAATCCTTCTGCTAAACGGGCTTGAACTTCTCCCGCGCTCCTCGACCCATCTTCTCACTCTCTTCTGCATCGACTCGGATTACTTCACCTTCATCATTATCTGATTCTCCTCCATTTCCCACCTCATTAGGATGAAGATTCAATCCTGGTGGGATGTTGTCTTCATGTTCTGTCACACTTATACCCTCATTTTGTTCTTGGATACCATCATGTTCCTGGTTCGATTCTTCACTCCCCCTCACAACATGGGGTGTGTGACTGTCCTTGCCATGATCATGGGCATCAGATATCCCTGGATAATCGCTCAAGTCATGGTTGCTCCCTTGTTGTGTGTCAGCTCCATAATTCGAAATCAAATAGGGGAAAACATTCTCATAAAAAATAATATCACGTGACACAAATACCCACCTTTCCTTTAGATCATACACCTTCCATCCCTTCTTGCTATGTGGATAACCAATAAAAATACATCGCTTCCCTCTTTCGTCAAATTTGTCTCGTGTTTTATAATGGGCATAGCACAAGCACCCTAGGCCTTTCAAATTATCTAAATGCGGTTTTTTGCGATACAATAATTCATAAGGTGTTTTTCCATCTAGCAAAGGTGTAGGTGTTCTGTTTATTAAATAGGCTGCCGTCAATATACACTCGCCCCAAAAATGCAGTGGCAATCCCCCTTGAAAACGCAATGCTCTTGCCTTCTCCAGTATGTGACGATGTTTTCTCTCTACACGCCCATTTTGCTGTGGGGTATTTGTGTTACTAGTTTGAAACAAAATTCCATTTTCCTCATAATAGCGGTGTATAGACAACAACTCCGTTCCCTTATCACTTTGTATTATTTTGACACATGTTTCAAACTGAGTTTTTACCATTTGACAAAACATTTTCATCAAGTCACCTGCCTCGCCCTTTTCTTTCATGAGATATACCCACACTCCACGACTATGGTCATCGACTATGGTTAAAAAATAAGAAGCTCGTGTCAAACTAGTTACCCGATACGGCCCCCAGATATCACAATGAATGAGTCCAAATAAAACATCACATCTTTTATTATTTGGCTTAAAAAGGGTACGAGATTGTTTAGCTCTACAACATGAATCACAAACCGCATCTGAATTCCAATTCAAATTGCATCCGACTAAATTAGAAAAATAAGGAAAAATATTTTTAGAAGGGTGTCCGAGTCTCTTATGCCATAAGCGCCCCTCCTTTGTAACCGCGACTCTTCCTACTGACTCATTCTCTTGCGGCCGATAATAATACACCCCTTGTCGATGCTCACCCATCTAATCTTCGTCCTCGTAGTCCGGTCCTGCATTTCACAATAATCAGAATAAAATGTTATTATACAATTGTTTTCACGAATCAATTGTTGCACGGAAATAAGATCACAAGTTAATGTAGGCACAAACAAAACATCCTTTAAAACGAATTTATCACTTAATTTCACTTCTCCATGAATGCTTGCTTCCACAGGTCTCCCATCAGGTAGACTTACAATCGAGGAATCTGTAGTCCTGCTATGTTCAAGTAATTCACGCCTTCCCGTCATATGATGAGAGGCTCCACTGTCTATCAACCATTCAATATCTAAAGTTGATTTCATACCTTGCAATTTCTCATTACCGTCTGGACTAGCACTCAGCAAGGTTCTCAATCTTTCAATCTCTTCATTTGTGAAAGGCAGATTCTGTTTTGAAGACTCCCCATTCTTCGTCCCTGATCCTCCTGTCACAGCATTTGCGTGGTAATTCGTCTGACCGCGTCCTCTTCCCCTTCCTCGAGTATTGGTACCACGGCCATTGCTTCCTCCTCGTCTCCCACGCCCTCTTTCTCTTGCTTTCACTTCTTCATACCCATGCTTATCATATCAATTATCTTCTGTATGATAATATTTTCCACAATGAGTGCACTGTGGTGGTGAATCTGCTTCATCGATTTCTGTCTTGGTGTTCGCACCTCTACCTCTTCCTCCTCCATAAACTCTAGCTGCCATGGCCGCGTCATTGCGCTCTTCTTTAACTTTGGTTAAAGAAGCATGTCTCTTTTCCCTTAATATCAGCGCATAGGCACGAGTTAAAGAAACAATGGGGTCCTCCATCAATAGATTGGTTCGTATATTCCCATATAATTTCGAATCCAATCCCATCAAAAATTGATGAACCTTTTCCTCTTCTCGTTCCTTAGCTATTGACACAGCAGCTCCACAAGTACAACTCTTGATTTTGCTATAATTTGCCAATTCATCCGATATTGTTTTTAATCGCGTATAGTACTCAACCACAGAATCCCTTCCTTGCTTGCATTCGTTCAATTCATTCTTTAACTGATGAACTCTAGGTGCGTTTCCTGCGGAGTACCTTCCACGCAACTCTTCCCAAACTTCTTCTATAGGCTGTGAAAATGTAATACTTAGATGTAACTTCGGATCGATCACATTCCGAAGCCACGCCCTTAGCATAGCATTGCATTGCCGCCATACTACCAACTCGAGACTATCCTCGTCTCCATCCTTCTCTGGCTTCTTTACCTTTCCTTCAATAAACGCTAATTTATTTTTTACGTCAAGACCGTTTTTTACAGCTTCTGCCCACATATCATAATTATTGCCATTAAAAATTATTTGTGTGACATTTAGATTCGGATTATCCGAAGGATGAAGATAGAGAGGTGATGTCATGGGAATGGTCTTTGTACTTCCCATCATCCCTTTCTTTTGGTCATCATCACCAGCCATGATGTACTCTATAGTGAGTATATGTGTTTTGGATCGTTTTCACTGCTCTGATACCATGAGAAAATATAAAGAACAATGAGGAAGAAAGGCTATATTTCTTAGTTATTTCAGAAAGATCACCATTTACTTATATACCACAAGTGGTTAGAAGTAATCTACTGCCTTCCTAAAACTATTCCTTTAAACTAGGAAACAAAATATACTACATCCTAATAATACGTATACAATATTCACAAGATAATACACCAAATTACCATACAATCTTTGATATAATTCTTGCACAAGCACCCCTGGGTAAGTACAATTCAAGATCTTGATAAAATATATTTAAAACAACACTCCAGTAAACAGCAACTGCAAGTGCAAGAAGTGATACCTGGAAAATTAACCCAGCAGCCCCAGCCTGTAAAAAAATAAATCATGAGAGCTACATCTTGAAATAATACCAAATAAATGAGAGGGGTTGTCAACAGCACCAACCTTTAAGATACCAAGCTGTCTGATGAGTCCAGCAGATACAAATGTTGCTGCAACGCCATAAAAGCACATACTCCACTAAATGCACCGATGAGGAGAATTAAGACCTGTCTTGAAGCAAAAATTATATGTTGGGCATGAACTTCTAATGTGAATTATATGAGTACATAAGGAAGGATGGGTAATCTGATGCAGCAGAAACAAATAACCACAGTTCATAAGTCAAGTACCTCCACGCCCAAAACATGAATGTAAATACATCATATTGGGGAAGTCGTTGAAAGAGAACTACTTCACCTTAGCTAAGTTAGGTTAAATAATAAACCTCAATTATGTGAAACTCCCTCACCAAACAACTATAAACTAGAAAAAATCAGCTCTTATACCTTGTGTGATATAACTTATTATCTGTGAACTTATTATCAGTGAAATTATTAGCTGTGAATTTATTAGCTTGTAGGTTCTGAGTATTATCGATTGTTGAATTGAAGTTCATGGCTGCAACATGCTATTGGGGTGTAAGTTCCTAATGCTTTGATTACTACATGATTATTAGAATCGATCATAATGCTTGCACAACATTATGCTTGCAGTTCGGGCAGGATTTGGAAATTTGGTCCAAGCCTGAAAATGATGTAAGTTCAGTATAAATAAGTAGAGAAATGTTAATCAATCAGTTGCAATAAGTGTAGGTATTGGTGATCCTGAAGGACAGAGGCCTTGTGTTCCTAATGCAGTAAGCAAACCTTTGTTTTTGTGAACTAAATTAGATAGAACTGAAGTAGTGGTTTATGTTCCGTAATATTTTGCTTTAAAGTTTAAATTAGTAGTCCTTTTCTATGAAAATGAAAATAAAATTCTTGTCCATAAACCATGTCATATATTGCTATCCTTTGTGAAATTTCATTAAACTTAAATAAAACTTAGAGTAAGCTTACTGAAACTCAAGATCAGATGAATTGATCTTCTAACAACAAAAATAGAGTAGAGAGATTACAGAAAGAGATGTTGTTTATTTTGCAACCCCAAAAATCTATTATTTATTGTTACTTGTGTTGTTTTTTTGTTTGCTGCCAGAAAGCATTGGATGCTAAATCACAAAGAGATGAAGTCATGGCTAATGGTCGGGATGATATACTAGCAAAACTTATAGAAAACCTGAACAAGGTGGTCGTATCAGGGGTGTTGGCTCGGGAATCACTAACAAGGATTATTTCGGGTTCAACAAACCAACGCCTCCCAACCAATTGCAAGCACAAATTGTGCGTATGACAATAGAGATGGAAAACATGAGAAACAACCAAAATCTTATGATGTCTTACATGATGTCATCTGGTGGCCACTTTGGTGGCTCTATTAGTCAAGGGTTAGATGGTGGCCAATTTGGTGGTTCTAATGGCCAAGGGTTAGGTACTGGTGCCCAATTTGAAGGGCTTGGAAATTCCCCCTTTCATAGCTTCACTCGCATACTTCGTGGAAATGGTGGCGAAGGTTCTGGTGGTGTTGTGTTGAATGCTTTTAATGGAGGGCTTGGTGGTTCAGGTGGCAATTCAAGTCAACATAGTGGCCAAAATGGTGGTTTTTTGCTGGCCATGAGTTTTGTGGTAATACTAAGTCTTCTAATTTTAGTGGCCTAAACAAGAGGGGTGTCCATTTAAATGTTCATTTAGAGCCACTTTATGAGGTGATCAAGCCATACCATGTTGCTTGGCCCGAGCAATCCCATCCTCACTATGATCAACTGCGCGAAAAAAATTTTGATATTGCGCCTCACAAAAGCCATGACCCCAACGTTAATAAATATATTTCTCACAAGATATTTATGAGATGCATTCGTTGTTGCTTTATTTTGAATTGTTATGCTGATATTATAAGTTCCACTCATAACACTTCGAAAGTATTTGATTAGGATTGGAGTGAATGCGCTTTGGCAATTGAAATAAACAAATAAATCCAAATTATGGCAAATGGAGAGGTTCAGGAAACAGATCCATCAGAAGTTATACGCGTATAATGTTCGTTTGACGAATGATCTTCGTCGAGTCAAGGTTCTTCATGATTTAGTGGCGTTTGCACCTTTCCCATGTTCTACGGATGAATTCACTTATGTTTGTCAGGCTAAGCATAGTTTTGTTCCGTGGCCAGTTCACATGATTTTTCCAAAAACACAGGTAAATACGATCCCAAACAAATAGATAAACAAGATTTTATTACTGTTTTGATTGTTTTCTTTTTCTCTTCTATCTCTCTTAGTGATTATTGCCTGTCAATGATACCCGAATTTTGTGTTCACAGATGCATGGTCTTAATTCTATATCTCTACCATTACACTACGAAGTTCCTAGTGAAGCTTTTAATTTATATTTTCCCTTTATCTGGGCTTAGATAGCCATATGCAGTTTCTAGGTTGAACATAAAATCAAGTAGAAGAGATTATCCAATATAAAAGTTCCCAAAATGTCATAACCCACTTGAAAAACAACATGAAGATGCACTTTAGTCCTGAATGCATGTACTACCATAAATTAGTGATCCGCATAATCAACCCACTAGCACTTTGTAAATAAAAATACTATCCCAAAGACCTAGTCTCTTAAGCAAAAAAAATCTAACAATGGGGGGTTTGGTATATGTGGGAAAAGTTCGCCAAGGTGTGAAGGCCAAGGTGAATTTCCCTGAAGAAGCAGCACCTGTATCTGCTGCTTCTCCTAGGCGTATTGTTAAAGCCTGCTCTCATAAAGTTGTTGCCAAGAAAAACTCAATAGCACCCCCACAAAACAGAAACCACAAGTTAATAAGCAGTTTGAGTGTTCGGAAGCAATGCCTGCTGTAGGAGGACGGGTAGGATTTGAACCCTTTAATGATGCTACTACTGGTTTGTATTTCACTTCAGAGGAAGGTAGTAACTCCTTTGATTGTTCTGATTTTGGTTGGGGAGAAAAATGTCCCGAAAACTCCAGAAATATCATCCTTCTTCGCGACTACCCTTAATGGTGGTGATGTGCTTGATGATGGGTTTACAACAAAGAAATTGAAATCTACATCAGGAGATGTTGTACCTGCTGATAATAGTGGAAAGACTCTATCGCGAGTTCACTTGTAATGTTTGGGCATAAAAAGTATATTACAAAAGATAGCTATTGTAAAAAAGATAATGGCCAAAATGTGTGTAGTATAACTTTTTAAAGGGTTTTAGTTTCTGTAGAATTATGCTTTATAGAATGTCCTTAATGAATTTTATAACGATTATAATATAATCATTTATTTTTTTAGTTTGAATGCTATAACTTGTATTTATATCAGATTCTCTATGTCTTTTATGACTGCATTTTTCATGGTTTAATTTTTAATTTACAGAATACATGGAATAACACATTATATATAGTCAGAATTGTACCTATCGTTGCTTGGTGATTTATGTAATTAGATTGATTTATGGGGTTCAATTTCTGATTTCAAGAAGTGGAAAACTTACTCTGGTCTCCCTGTATGTTAATATAAGATGATTGTGGAACATGCCGAAGTATCGATCTCACTCACTCATTAGTGTGTGTGTCGTGTTAATGTAGGATTTAGTTGTATTATCCTAGACTCTGTATAGATTAGAGGCAAGGAAGCCAAGAAAGCATTGAGTTCCCTTTTTAAATTTAGTTAGTTTATATTTCACTTGTCTTCTTAGTCGTTTATATACAGTCTTAATCTGCTCACAAGTTTAATAGATCCGTGAGTTTCATGTAACGTAACAATTCTTTGCATCTCTCCTCTGCTCATTTTTAGAGAAGTTATCTTATGTACTTTATTGCCTGATTATTTGCACTATAAGGATTGAAGTATCTAGTTTTTATACACTTTATCATTTCCTTCTTATCCTGGTTTTAAATGTACCCACTATTTAATAAATTCTGCATGGTTCATGTCATGCACCACACACTTCTTCCTTGAGTTGACAAGTTTACACTATTGACTCTTGACACTGAGCAGCATGTAAGTTCTATTGACTATCAATCTAGAAATAATAGCAAACAATAATAGAATATCAAATAAGAAAGCTGGAAAGAACACACCAGAACTTTTACGTGGAAACCCAAGAATTGGGAGAAAAATCACGAATATGCACTAGGAATCGATGAATATTCAAGAAAGATTACAAAAGCACTCAAGAACTCTCTCTAAAGCTTTTTCTCTCTCAAATATGTGTTTAGAGATGAAGAATACATTAATCGTAATTAGGGCACCTATTTATACTCTCATTAAGAAAAACCGAAAAAATAACGCGTCCTCGATAGGTGCGGGCGCACCATCCCTTGGTGCGGGCGCACTAGCCCTTGGTGCGGGAGCACCAGGCCTCAGGTGCGGGCGCACCTGAGTCTTCTGCCATCAGATTCGTCAGTTCTTCGTAAAACAGTCATAACTTTCTTGTTTCTCACCGGAATTGGACATACGACCTATCGTTGGAAACACTACTACATTTTGAAGCAAATGCAACGGTATAATGCGACGGTTGACCGTAATGCAACGCATAATGCAACGGTTAATTGTAATGCAACGGTTTTTTGCAACAGTTTTAATGAACTGTTGCACTAGAGTGTCAAATGCAACGACCTTTCAAGCTATGCAACGGTTTCTAAATAATCGTTGCAATAGGGTACTCTACCAGCTGTATGCATTACATATAAGGGTATGAAATGACACATCATACTTAATTCCCTTTTTCCCTTCTTGTGTGAGATTATAATAATTTATACCCAAGAAATCCAAACCCTTGTTTCACCCAATCACCTCTCTCTCTTTGCCTCGTCAATCTCTTTCTCCCCCTCCTGCGATACTACCTCGCCGGAGCCATCTCGATGCTCCTGTTACTTGTCCCTCTCCTCCAACGTATTGATTTCGTTTGTTAAGGGATTCAATTATTTTTTCCAAAATTACAGAAATCCTAAGTTTACATATTAAAATTTAAATTAAAATTGTGTAATTGTTACATAATTAAGATGAATTTAGCCCCAAACATGGCTGGGTGGATACGCCAACTTCGATCGGTGGTCGCCTGTGGCTGATTCCCGACGAAATTGCGCTAAAAATCGCGGGGGATGGAGTTTGGCGGCTGGGCTTCGCCTGTGGCTGATTACCATGGTGTTTAATTGTGTGGAGAATCGGACTGGGCAGCCCAACACTGCGTCGGTTGCCTGCCGCGGCTGGCTGGGCTCGTGCTAATCGGTTGCACGACAGTGGTTCATTGGTGGGTTTCTTGTCACTCTCATGTTTGTTTTCTGTCGTGCAATGTTGCTGTTCTGCATCTCTTCTCTGCTTGTGCTACTTCTCACCGTCGCTGCCTCAATAGATGTTGTTGCCTCGCCCATTGTTGTGCTGATTATAGGAGATTTTTAGGTTTGTTTCTTTATTCCTCCAATTCTTTTGCTTCTCACTTTGAGAAAAACCGTAAAAAGAAGGGTAAACCCTAAAATTCCTCCCCTTTTTTCTTTGATTCTCGTATCTATTTGAAATTGATAATGTCATTGAAAGAACAATTCCTGACGATTTTCTTGGCATGTTCAATTTATTTTTTCTGTTATTAGTAATATTTTACAAGTTCTTTGTTTCTTGATTATTTTTTGATTCTGTTTTTTTTTTTGCTGGATATCACTTTTGGGTATTTGCGCATTTCCAATTCTGATTCTTGGGTTTCATTTTAGTCATAGTTTACGAGTTCCAATTTCTATAAATCCTGGCAATTCATTGATTTCTTGTTTGATAATTAATGTCACTAGATATTAGGTTATTAGCACATTTTTGTTTCTGTAAATGCTTTTTTGCATAATGTTTATTATTTTCATCTGTGAAATTTTGATGAAATTCTCTTGATTTTGGTTTTCTTATTGATATTCGCTTCAAGTGATCATACTATTTCTTTTCAGAGTTTTGAGTGCTTATATGTTTTTTTTAGGGGATGAGTGCTTATATGTTAATTCCATGATTAATATATAAAAAATTCTTTTGGAACAAATAAATTTAGTGCATTTGAATGTTGATGGTATTAAAATAGTTTTGTGGTCTTGTAATCCATTGAATATTCTGATGAGCATCATGTTCTTCATGCTTAATTAATCTTTCATTTAGTGTCAAATTCTGTTTTTTTTTTCAAGAGTAATTTGGCTAACGAGATGTAAATCAAACTTGTATTAGATTCTGGATTCAGATCTTGTTTCACTAGTTTTTCTTAAAAACATGATTAAGATGTTAAACCGTGTTAATTACATGGAAAATATGTTTGATGGTGATAACAGGAAATAGGGGCCACAAAGAATTCCATTATACTGGACAACAAGAATCAATCTACTACTCAAAGAAGCTCGCGGGGTACCTCGAATTCACGCAATTGTTGAAAATTTCACAAACCCAACTTTATTCTCTTTATGGCGCTGCTTGCTGCCCTCACTGCCGCAACATTGGACTCACTTTTTGCCAACATATATGAAGGAAGAGTTGATGAATGATGAGAGATTTTGAGTAGTTACTCGCATAAACAAATGTGCATTTTATATGTAAAAGTTCTCTCGAAAAGAATCGAAAAACTATGAATTTTGTTTAGTTTATTAGTTGATAGACTTGTAATAATATTTTTGATAATTTGTCTATGGGCGCATGAATATTCTATGCATAACTTTTTCTTCTAGGTATAAAATTTCAAAATACATTTATGAATATATAATGTTATATATGTTAATTTTCAACTAATATTATGAAATTAGAGTTGCATTTGCTATGAAGGCGTTGTAATATATATCAATATGAGATATTGTATTTGTTATAAAGGCGTTGCGATAGTTATACGATGACGTTGCAATATATTTGGAGGTGTTGCAATAGATGCCACAATGGGACACAATATGAGTAGTAGGAGCGTTGCAATAGTTATTTTATGGCGTTGCACTAACAATAGAGGCGTTGCAATAGGTTTGTAGCTGTTGCAACGATTATTTACACCTATTGCAACGGTTGTGTTGTTGCCGTTGCAATAGGCCAAAAAACCGTTGCAATAGGTCTAATGCAACGGCAGCAACAACAACGGTTGTCGGATTGTTGCAATAGTTCTATTGCAACGGTTTTTAGCTTTATTGCAACGGTTTTTAGGGGTTGCAATAGGTCATTTATGTAGTAGTGAAAGCTCTCGGAACAAGCTATCACCTCCAATTTGAATCACCTCAAAATCATTTATATATTGAAAGATATGTGCATTCAAAGTCAGTCTTATGTCCCAAATGCCGTTTTCCTTTTACGCAACCTCATCTCCACACCCATACACCTCCATGAGCTTCATATCACGCCATATACCCAACAATCTCCCCCTTGGAGATAGGTGTAAGTGAAGAAAACTTCATACCTTCATCATCCTCTCATTCATCATCCTACACACAACTCCCACTGCAAAAGCAATCTCGAGTCGTGTCCAAATCATGTCATACCTCAAGCATCCCATGACAACACATCTCCTCTACACCAAGGAAACTTACATTGTAGTTTGCACCAACTCAAATACAAAAGACATCAAATTCTATACCGGCTTTGATTCTTAATGACTAACCTCCAAATCATTGCACAATCACTCCATGAATCTACACACCCTCCTACCCCGGAGGTCGGATCACCTTAGAGACAAGTACAACCAAATGAAGATCCCTTCCTCTATAACTAAAGAAGATAACCACTTCCTCTCCAACCAAAGAAGCACATTGAAGTCTCATCAAACTTCAATAAAACCAATTACCAGCCAAAGAAGCTTCTCATTGTTCTAAAAGCAAACTCACATTGCTCCACTTAGGATTTCCGGCACAACATGCTTGTGTGCCGTCCTTCACCTTGTGCGCTTACCGGTCAATTTGCCACCGGGATACCGCTTCACCACGGTTCTCATCCCTTAGTCCCCTATCGATAGTTTTCTGACCAAACGACACCTTACATGAAGTTCTCATCCCGATCCCGGATCCCTTTATTGTGCTCCCCATGGTGTAAAGTGTTCCAACCCTTGCGCCGCGAGCTATGATCATTGCTCCCTTGACAATCTTCCAAGAACCACCATCAAAAACAACCTTGTAACCCAATGTAGCAAGTTGGGCTACTGATATCAAGCAATTCTTCAACCTTGGGATAAACTTGACATTCTTCAACTCGAACGAGCCACCATGAGTGAGTTTCACACTCACATCACCTTTCCCCATGACTTCCATTGCCTTGCCATCCGCAAGATAAACCTTTTCAAGTTTTCCGGATTTGAAATTCCGAAACAACTCCCTGCATGGTGAGGTATGATGAGAAGAACCCGACTCCAAGACCCATGATCCCAAGCACCCAACCAACTCTTCCTGATCATCCATGCTTAGCATCAAAGCATCAAAATCGTACTCAGAAATCAAGTTAGTTGATGCATCTTCTTCATCATCACTTTCTTGAACCTTCTTCTTCCCTTTCCCATTAACTTTCTTAGGACAATCTCTCTTTAAATGTCCTTCATTACCACACCCCTAGCAAGTAACACTAGCCCTGCCTTTTGACTTACTCCGGCCCCCCGTTGACTCCGATTTTCCCTGAAAGTTCCTCCCTTTTCCCCTCCCTCTACCTTCTGCACTGTATGCTCCAGATGATTCTCCACTCTCCTTCCTTCGAATGCTCTCACTCAAAATCAGATCACGGACAACATCATAAACCAATTTTTCTTTACCAGAAGAATTACTAACAGTAGTTACTACAGTTTCCCATGGAGTAGGTAAGGAGGACAACAAAATTAGGGCGTTCACTTCATCCTCAAAGACAATATTAACCGAAGATAACTAACTTATTAATGAATTAAATTCATTAATATGTTCAGCAGCAGAACTACCATTATTCATCTCTAAATCAAATAAACGGCGCATCAGATATACCTTATTCATTGCCGAGGGCTTTTGATACATATCTGACAATGCTTTGATCAATCCAACCGTTGTTTTGATATCCTTGACATTGAACGCCACAATCCGAGCCAATGTCAAACGCACCACCGCTAGTGCCTGCCTATCCAGTACCTTCCACTTAGCCTCTTCAATGTCAGCAGGCTTTTTAGACAAAGATTGATACAGATTTTTATAATATAAGATGTCTTCTATTTGCATCTTCCAATATCCAAAATCTGTCCATCAAACTTCTCAATTCTAATCTTTTAATCCTCCATTGTTAATTATTCTAGATCTAGACAATAAACCAACCTAGCTCTGATACCAATTGTAAGTTTTATTGACTATCACTCTAGAAATAATAGCAAACAATAATAGAATATCAAATAAGAAAGCAGGAAAGAACACACCTGAAATTTTACGTGAAAAACCAAGAATATGCACTAGGAATCGATAAATATTCAAGAAAGATTACAAAAGCACTCAAGAACTCTCTCTAAAGCTTTTTCTCTCTCAAATATGTGTTTAGAGCTGTAGAATACATTAATCGTAATTAGGGAACCTATTTATACCCTCATTAAGAAAAACCGGAAAAATAACGCGTCCTCGATAGGTGCGGGCGCACCATCCCTTGGTGTGGGCGCACTAGCCCTTGGTGCGGGCGCACCAGCCCTTGGTGCGAGCGCACCAGGCCTCAGGTGCGGGAGCACCTGAGTCTTCTACCGTCAGATTCGTCAGTTCTTCGTAAAACAGTCATAACTTTCTCGTTTCTTACCGGAATTGGACATATGACCTATCGTTGAAAAGCTCTCGGAACAAGCTATCACCTCCAGTTTGAATCACCTCAAAATCATTTATAGATTGAAAGATATGTGTATTCAAAGTCAGTCTTATGTCCCAAATGACGTTTTTCTTCTACGCAACCTCATCTCCACACCCATACACCTCCATGAGCTTCATATCACGCCATATACCCAACACAACAATCAGTTTGAAGCCAGACCTTGTCACTTTGCTTGATGGTATTTTTTGATCTACGATGATGAGACTTAGAACTTTACTTACATGTTCAAGCTCACACTGGTTTGGATAGCCAATTCCAAATTCCATATGACTATATGGCTCTTTGATCGACATATAATTAACACATTACTCTGCTAAATTTCCCAGAAAGTTCAAATATCTGATGTTGTTTGTCCGAAAAACAGTGTGAATTACAACTCCATAGGATGTTCTTCTTCCTATCATTGGAAGAGGTTATACTTCATTTATTTACCCAAACAATTACCGGTGACTATCTAGGATTTACAACTTCATGCAAAGTGATGCTTCCCATGTCGACCACTAGTCCACTATATTTCTGGTATTCTTAGAGATCCTAATTTTTTTGAAGGACCTTTTTTGAAGCTCTTTATCTCTGTATATTCATAGAAATTTTCATTATCTCACCCCAAAAGAAAATTCCATTTTATTTGTTTGAGAGATTCGCCTTTCCATGCACATCTTTTACCTTTGATTCCTACCCTTCTTCCTGTGGGCTCAATCGCAAATTATAGTATTACTTAGAAGTTGTTAATGTACAATGCAAGACTCTTTCTCCTTTCATGTACGGTTGTCTTTGTCGATAGGAGGGGTTTGATATCCTGTTTCTGAGCTCTTTGGAAGCTATTGTTGTTATCTTGCTTTACAATGCTACCTTTACTTGGTGTATGTTGCTGCATTGATCTAATCCAACTATCATTGCTTCCTATCTAATTGTTTTGATGATTTATACTTCTCTTATGTGAGCTCCTGATCTTGTTGTTAAGGGAAGGTATTACTTAGAAGTTAGCAATGGCTTGAACCCTCATTGAGGGGTTTCATATTATAAGTGGAGGTCCACTCCACATGAGTAAGTTCAAATTTCATGCACCCGTATTTATTATCAAGTTTGATAGTATCTTGTCTTATTTATTATTAAGGCCGATAAACAAGTGACAAAATCATATGCCACTCCATCCCCGCAAACACCATCATCACAAGCATCAAGCACTCGAAACTACATGATCACTAATAAGGATCTTGGCAAGTTGACAACTAGTTATTTACGAAAGTTCAAGACTCAAGCAATGAAAATGAAATCAAGTGGTGATAGCATATCTGTTACAATACCAACAAGCGTGTACGGTCATGAGCAGACAACTATCATTGATTATGAAGACATGCTTGATTGGTGCTTCCAAAGAGCGATCGGAGTGACTCACTTGTCAATTTTCATGAAGTAAGTAAAATTGTATTCTTAGTTTTTCTTTCCAAATTTTATCACATTATAGTATTTAAAATATATTTGCAAATTAATGTGCAAGATACTTGAGCGAAAAATGTCAAGAAGATAGTGTATCTGGGATGTATGGATTTTGTGATCCAAATTATTTATCTCCTTTGACACGAATAAGTGAAGAAGAGCAAACCGACTATCTAGCTCGTATCTTTTGCTAAAACGAAGTGAAGAATGTTAATCAACTATTCTTTGCACCTCATCATGACAAGTAAGTACTTAGTTTCTAGGCTATCTAATCATTTTTGATAAATATATACCAAAATTGTGGTATGTACAGTCCACATTGGATGCTAGCGGTCATCAATCCGTAGAATGGAGTGGTATTTTGGCTTGATCTCACTGGAGCAGAAAATCATATTCGTGAATTTGCTCAAAGGACCATCAATGAGTATGTAGTAACGTACGCACCCAAAATGATTTAAATATATTTGAATCATAATATCAAAGTAATTACCTAACTATTCCTTGTCATTTTTGTTAGCGGAATCATAAGATTTAGCCACACATTTCGAATGGACATCAAGAAAATAAAAAAGAATCCGACAATCAAGTGGAAAAAACCTGAGGTATACTATGTCATTCTTTCTATAATAAAGGGTTTCTGTTTTCAAGTATTATTTTATAAAAAAAAAGAGATGAGTTCCAATTAACTCAGATATTCCAACTTCATCGAAAAACATTGATTCATATAGTGATTGAAAATGGTTAATTTTTCTATTTTTTAAAGTGCGATTGATTCATATAGATTTCTTTTGCTCCAATTGAATGTAAAAACGTTGAATAAGAACATGCTTATTGATCAAGTTTCAAGTGTTTAAGAGGCAAGAACTCTGTTCTCAACTTCACAGAAGTAAGTTAAATTGTTGGAGCATGAAGTGTGTGACAGAATTGTAGGCTATTGCAAGCATTTGTGGCTGATATTGGGGTGCTTTGGTTTAGACTTTAAGAAGCCCTAGAAATCTTGCGTGAGGGTGGGAGAAAAGGGAAAGAAGGAGTGTTTTTGAGAAGGACAAAAACTAGAAAAGTGTGATTTTTAATCATGTGTGGGAGGGTTTGTATGTTAGGACAATTAACTTTGGAACAAGTTAGTAATTCACCTTTAATTGGATGGTTAATTAGGCTTTACATGGATTAGGATTACTAAGTATAATTGATTAAAGTATGATGTTACTTGGTATAAATCTTTTATTTGCTTGCCACCAAATAGAAAAATTGAAAGTAAGAGGTCACCATGTAGAATATCTATTTTTTATATTAGTATGATCCATCATATTGAACCTCATTAAGCCATATATATATATATATATATATATATATGACTAATTGTATCATTATATCTATGAACAAGTGTCCTCGTCAACACCAAGAATCTCATGACTGTGGATATTATGTGTGCCGATATATGCTCGAGACTGTAGAGAAAAGGCGTCAAGCAATTCCTGATTAGGTATCATTCTTAAGAACACTAATATTATATTTATGAATGTATTTGCTATGTGTCGATAAATTGTTTTGTTATAGCATATTCAGCTTGTATGTTTATGTTTTTAATGTTTTACATTTTGTAGTACTTTGGCGGAGTTACAACTAAACTATCTCAAAATAAGCTTGATGAGCTCATAGACTTGTGGATCAAATATGTGGATGAATATAAACAAGTGGATGAAGAAGAATTGGAAGATAATGACCATTTTAATTAGGATGTGTGTATTTTCTTTTTGAGCGGGAATAGGGAGGTGCTTCTATTTTTGTGCACATGAATTGGAAGAAACAAGCCTATGTGTTCTATTATTTTCTTATAACTTTGTTGAATTTTTGGAATCTTTTAAATATTATATGTGATTTTGTAGTGAATGATATTAAATGAATGAAAAAGTATTCCAATTTTAAAGTCATTTGAATTATTTTAATACAAGTGCCTGAATGTTCTATATATATGTAAATTAGGAGCAAGTGAAACAGATTCGAGAAGTGCGCGTATAATAATATTAAAATATTTTTATTGTCGTATTTTTAAAAAAAAAAGGTTTTAAGAGACCACCTTTTTGTTTCAGGTGGTGTTTTAAGGAATGATTAAAAAGACCACCTACATCTTAAAAATGATTTCTTTGTAAAATAAAAAAAGACCACCTATCTGTAAAATGTGGCTTTTTTCCAATTTAAATTCCTAAATAACCACTTATTTTAAGGAAGTGGTCTCTTTTATCAAATTAAGAAACCACCCGCAATAAGTGGTTATTTATCCCGAGAGACTTGTGAGTTGAAGACCCCCTCTCATATGGTCTCTAAATGAGATTTTAGGGGATCTCTTTAGGCCTTATTGTAGTAGTGGCACGTTGTATACGATGCGACACAGATGGCTCTTCACAGCCCATCAAAGGAGAACTATTTGCATCGCGCTTTTGGTAAAGTGCGATGCACAATACCCTACCCAGCCCCAGCGCAATGTGCGTCACACATAGCCTAGGGTGCGACGCAAATCACCAATATGTGTCGCACCATGGCCACGTGCGACACACATTGCCCTTCCATCCAGGCTGGGGCTGGGAAGGGCAATGTCGTTGCCCGTTGCCAATGGTGCGATGCACATTGGTGATTTGTGTCGCACATTGTGCTATGTGCGATGCACATTGCCTATCATCTGCGTCGCACCAATTGCCATGTGCGACGCAGATATTTGGTTTCTTTTTTTTGTTTTTTTCAGTTTTTTTGTTGGTTTGTTTACATATTACTAAAATATGATGATTCAAAACTAAACAAGCATTTATATTAACAATTGTGAGGGGAAAATTCGACAGAGTCTCCTTTGTAATTTGGATAACCCAAGAAATCGTTGGGAAAAAGTTATATACATAACAAAATTTGTTTCAATACATCTCAAATCATCTCAAGCAAGCAACCAATGTTGCAATACTCAACTAATAATGTACAACTACTACACTACCAAGTTACTTGGCCCTTTCTTCTGTAATGAGCCGTACAAAGTATAGCGCAAAATTGTCTTTGAGTTCGTTGGCATCATATATGGTGTATGGCTCAATGCTTGAAGCAAAATCCTATAGATATGTTAACTTAAGTTAATAAACTTTAAAATTATATAAGTAAAGTAACGAATTTACAACATATATATACCTCATTCAAATCATTTGACTCAAAGAGAAAACGGACGATTAGAAACATGTATCTCATTACGAAATAGCCGCATTCATCTCCTCCCGTTTGTTGAGCACACTACACCACATTTAATACACATATTAGAATCGAAAAAGTAATATTAAAAAGAATTATAAAATGCTTATCAAACACAAAACCATAAGAGTTTTACCCGCATAGGTATCCAAGACAATTTTGTTGCTTTTTTGGAACCTTTAAGGCGCGTGAATTTTGTATATGCACTAAGTACAAAAAAAATTAACAATAAAAGAATTACTACAAACATTTATAAATTATTTAAAATATCATAAAATACATGTAAAAATTATAAGAATTATTAACTTACGTATGCATCGGGGTCTTAATAGCTAAGGATCTATCTCTCCTAAGCGAATCAACTACATATATGATTTTTTCGGATAGAGAAAGTACGAGAAGAAGCCAATGTTCCCTAAAGCATGCAACAAAATGTGATGATCAACACATACTTTAACTACAAGTTCGTATATTAAGATAAAACAAAGTGTAAATTAGTTTAACTAACATACTTTTCAATGTACGGACACATGATGTATCTCATTTGTCGATTCACTTTCATTGACCATATATATATATATATATATATATATATATATATGACATGGGTGGATGGATGGAGCGGGTGTCGAGGCAAAAAAAATTTCACCCATCTCCAGCCCCAATCTCCCACTCCACCCACCACTTGCCTCATGACGGGTTTTCACCCATTTATCTAGAACGAGTGGGTGGATAATCTACTTACCCATGGATAATTGCCAACTTTTGTGATGAGCTTTTCATGGAATTATGCAAAAGAGATCGGAGTGTCCTGGCAATTTAAATGTTGTAAAATATACCCACACCCACGACCCCTTTTCAACCGAAACTAAACCGAAATTGAGCGGAAACCTGAAATAACCTTACCTCCAAGCAAACAAACCCGAAACAACCAATATTGTTCCCACATGACCCGAAATTTATTACCCGAACTTAACCTTCAAATAATAATGCAATATTTTTGACTGAACACTAAAAAAATAAACTTAAACTTTCTTGCCAAATAAGTTTAACAACCAAATAAAGATAAAGAAAGAAACATAAAAGTTTCTGATGATTCAGAGCAAAGTATAAATATTACATGATGGTGTGACACCATTAAATCAAAATATTAACGTAGGTGAAAGAACTGAAACTGTTTTTAAACAAACTAGAACTTTCCAGTTACTTGACTCATTTTATACATGTTAATATGTGTTCTATTTCTTTGTTACGGAAAGAAAGCCAACGTTACCCTGATTGACCCGACCCGTATCACCCGTATTTACGTGGCCTAATGTTGATTAGAGTCATCAAACATGTACATGAATCAAAATTTCATAAGGGCAGAATTACGTTGTAACAAGGGGTAGCACGGGCCACCATGATTTTGTTTTTTAAAAATTATTTTTTAGTAAAATGCTGAAAAAGACTCCAAACCCTAATACCCTCCTTTTCCTCCTTTCTTTCTCTTTCCTCCCTTCTCTCTTTCTCTTAGTCACTCTGTTCCGCGTCTCTCTCTTCCGTCTCCTGTCTTTTGGTGAGGAATACGCTTAAAAAATAGACCTATGTTTTTGCAAGGAGATCCGGCTGGAGATGGGATTCTCATCTGATCCCAAATTAGCTTCTTCGTTTCTTTTTGAGAAGCTTTCATACCAAAAGACAAATTTCTTTTTATTCGATTTAACCTTTTTTTCCTAGGTACCCAGGTATAAACATAATTGAAGAAAATAAAAAAAGCCCAGATTTAAGAGAGAATGAATGTATGTTATTAGGACTGGGATCCTACTTTGAATCGTAGGGGTTGGTAGGATCGAATCGATGGGATCGGATCGTAGGGTCGCAAATCCTACAATTCCTTGAAATAGATATAATTATGCTAGAATATGGTGAGAAACTCATGTTGAAAATTTACACAAATTAATAATGAGTTATTTCATTAAAAAAATGGTGATAACTTTTGAATACTATAAGATTGAAGTAACATGCAACCAAAATCTATTAGGAAAAATATAATATGTGAAATCACTTTATGATTTTTTTCGATTAGGATCAAATTGTAGAGTCGTAGGATCGTAGAATCGTATTAAGATCCTACCATGTGATTTTGTGGTTGGGTAGGATCGAAAGATCCGACAAAATTAAGATCCTACGTAGGATTGACATCCATGTGGTCTTTCCGGATCGTAGAATCGTGAGATTCGGATCGAGATTTTAACAACAGTGGTAGGGACTAGGTGGGGGTCGGAATTGTAGCGGAAGGAGAAAGGTTGAAGATGATAAAGATGGTGGTGGTGTTGTTGTCGTTGCAGAGAAGGAGGAGAAGTAATGGAAAAGATAGAAGGGATACAGTGCATTGCTGCCAAGTTGCACACTCTAGTCACAGTAGTGGAAAAAAGCAGAAGGGCTACACTGAAAATGGCATGTAGGGCTGTGCTTTTTGACAGCAGCCCTTTCCATAGTAGCCCTTCACTTTTCAAGTAGGGTTGCGCTAGTCAAGCGCAGCCTTCACAAGGAAGGGCTGCGCTTTTAGTAAAGCGCAGCCCTTCAACAGAAGGGCTGCGCTTTTTACTCAAAAGCGCAGCCCTTCAAGCTTGAAGGGCTGCACTTTCTTAACTAGCGCAGCCCTTCTAAGCTTAGAAGGGCTGCACTTGTTGAAAAGCGCAGCCCTTCTAAGCTTAGAAGGGCTGCCCATTCTAAGAAGAAGGGCTGCCCATTCTAAGAAGAAGGGCTGCCCATTCTAAGAAGAAGGGTTGCGCTAGTTGGAACTAGCGCAACCCTTCTATGAAAGAAGGTCTGCGCTAGTTCCAACTAGCGCACCCCTTCTTCTTAGAATGGGCAGCCCTAGTTCAAACTAGCGCAGCCCTTCTTTCATAGAAGGGTTGCGCTAGTTCCAACTAGCGCAACCCTTCACTGTTTTTTTTTTTTTTTTGCGTGCACACAGCAGCATCACAGCCCTGCACACAACAGCAGCACAACATCACAGCAGCCCACACACCCACAGCCCCCCTCCCAGCCCCCTCCCCCCACTACCCCCCCTCCCCATCCCCCACCCCACTGCCCCCTTCCTAGCACCCACCCCACACCCAGCAGCCCCACCACCCCACCCCACCCAAAACCTCCCTTGGACAAAAAAAAATTGCAAATTGCAATACGAAAATATATGACAAGTGGAGAAAGGTAATAATTAACTTCAATTATATTTAATAATGTAAAAAGTGTACATAGGATTGATAGAAACTAGTACATTCGAGCTAAATGTCATCCTATGCAATCATCGGTAATGTAGGATGCCAACTTATCCCGAACTTCATCTATTTCTTCTTTGGTGAAGTTCCTCAAACGTGGTGTGAAAATCGCATAAACCTTGCAAAACAACCAAGGAATAAACACATATATAAGAATTCAATCATTTTACCGTAGTTAGTACTTCTAAAAATGACATATACCTTCCCAAAATTCAATCAAAATCAAATGCAAGCCTAAAAGTCTATACACTATTATATATCTCATATAATCATGTTCAAAGAAAATTTGGGGTTAAATGACTTAATAAGTACATTTTGGGAGCGAAAAGGCCAAAATAGGCCAGAAATGGCCTTTTCGTTCCCGAAATGCAACCAACAACATATGCAAGCCTAATAATCTACATACTAGTTATATTATGCCTCAAATAATCATGTTCAAAGAGAATTTGGGGTTAAATCACTTCATAACTACATTTTGGGAGCGAAAAGGCCAAAATAGGCCAAAATAGGCCGGAAATGGCCTTTTCGTTCCCGAAATGCAACGAACAACATATGCAAGCCTAATAATCTACATACTAGTTATATTATGCCTTATATAATCATATTCAAAGAAAATTTGGGGTTAAATCACTTGATAAGTACATTTTGGGAGCGAAAAGGCTAAAATAGGCCAAAATAGGCCGGAAATGGCCTTTTCGTTCCCGAAATGCAACCAACAACATATGCAAGCCTAATAATATACATACTAGTTATATTATGCCTCATATAATCATGTTCAAATAGAATTTGGGGTTAAATCACTTCATAACTACATTTTAGGAGCGAAAAGGCCAAAATAGGCCGGAAATACAACAAACAACAATTGGAAACCTAAAAGTTACATACCTTTCGAAGATCACTAACATCTTTGCAATAGTTGACGATATCGAGCATGAACCTCATGACGTAATACTCACATGCACGTCCACCTTCTTGTACCGGGCACTAAAATTCACCAAAGATGCAATAAATGACATGTTAGATGTGTATTATGTGTTTCTATAAAAGGATGCAAAAAATTACTCATGTTACCTCGACTAAATACCAAACAGGAGGTTTTGGTTGTCGAAGTCCAGATGCAGTAATCTTCTTCATCACACTACATCAATACATTATTATAAGATTAGATGTACATTTAATATTTAATAAGCTAAGTGTGCATATAGTTTCGATTAGGCTACCTATTTAACAATGATTTGACTAGTAAGGACCGTATTGCTCCTTTACGCAAAGAATCAAAGTGGTAGACTTCGTTACGTGACAAACATATTGCAATCAGTGTCCAATGGTTCCTACAGCAATAAAAATGTTATTATTATCGTAGAACAACTAATAGGTCAATTTAATTAAAGTAATAAAAAGTGAGTTTAAGAAGCATACGATTCAATGTAAGGAAGAAGAATGATGTTATATCCACTACGAGAACATGCATTCAAAGAATCCCTGAGATATGCTTTCACGTCCTTTTCGTTTTGTACGCAACTGTTATCTCGTACAAAGCTTGGACATAATCAACCAAACATTGGCTGACTAGATTGCCTCAAATCATTGTATAATAGCCTGGGAATTCATATTGATAAAAATAAAACTTACTTATTATGGAAGTTATTATTAGTTGGATTGAATACTACTTAATTAAGGCAATATGATATATTTATTTAATATACTAATATAGTATTACCTCATGAATGTTTGTATTATGGAAACATTCAACTCTTTCTCAAGTAAGAATTCTTTAATATCAAGGTCGATGTTTCCTCACGGTAGTGGAATTGGTGGTCCGACAACTTAATCTCAATCATTGCTTCCTCGTCTACATCGCTAGCGCACTCATGTAGCCAAAAGCACGGTTGAGTAAGGCCTTGCACCACCTCGATATCCGTAATGAGTGGAGACTTTGCCGTAGAAACATTTACTTTCTCCACTTGGGCATGTCGGCCTTCCGGAGGTGAAGCTACCTTCTTTCCCATCCTGTCGGCCTTCCCCGAACCCTAGTACATTTATTGACCAAAATAGGCCGGAAATGGAGAAATTACACACCTGAGTTTATGTCTCATGATTTATTGACCTTCCGTCGTTTCATAGGATCCTCAAGTACATTTATCCCTTCCGTGTGATCTACACGCATATAGTTCTCCGATATATTTACATCATCTTCCACACAAATTTCAAGATAGGTAAAGGGGGGAGGTCCTCAAATGCATCATATTCTTCCTCATTATCAACATCACCAATACCGAGGATACTCCTTTTACCAGGTACAACAATTGACCACTTATGATCAGCAGGATCAGTTACAAAAAATACTTGCTTGACTTGTGATGCAATTACAAATGGCTCCTCAGTTTCACGTAGACGACTAAGGTCAACAAGATGAAACCGCAAGGATCATCGTTTCTTACACAACGTCGATTATTGTCAACCCACGTGCAACACAAGAGGCAAATATTAAAAGTACAGTAGTCCAGCTCCCAATTTCTTGTATCGCCATAATAGTTGCTTTCAGCATGTACAGCGACTTATCTTTCGAGCTTGCATATTGTGTAGACGACGCCACAAGTGAAACACCACTATTTTGTTGCGATCTTGACTTTAGATCTTGACGTTCAGTCCAAAACGTATACCCATTAATATCATAACCCTCATAAGAGCGTACAGCTTCACGAGGACCAAATGCTAACCACTTGACTGTTTCAGGAACACTTTCATCCAAATCATTGAGTACTCGTTTATGAAACCAATCAATGAAAGTCTTGTTATGCATTTGCGTCAATGCCCTCACTCCTTTTCCAGGATTGCTAACACGTAATTCCTCCATATGTTCACTTAAATAAGGATGGACATCTGGTACGTGATGCAATACAAATAAGTGAGCTTGTTTACGCTTTTCTACGGAAGGTGTGATCAATTTTGAACCAATTGTACCCTTGCCCTCAAGTCTCCCTCGTGTCGGGATGTCGAAGTCCAACAGGATCAACACTAGCAAAATACTCAGCCACAAAATTACTGATCTCTTCACCCACAATCCCTTGAATTATACTACCTTCTGGTTGTGCAGGATTTCGAACTTTATCCTTCAAAGTTCCCATATATCTCTCAAAAGGATAGCACCACCTCAAAAACACTGGACCACACAGCTTAATTTCTCGAACTAGATGGACAATGAGATGGACCATAATGTCAAAGAATGGGGGGGAAAAACATCTCAAATTTGCATAGAGTTTTAACTACTCTGACTGCAAGGAATCGAGGGTCGACGGGTCTAGGACTTTGCTGCAGATTGAATGAAAAAATGAACACAGTTCTGTAATGGTGTGCCTCACATGCTTTGGAAGTATCCCACGAATTGCAATCGGTAAGAATACTTGCATCATGACATGACAATCGTGCGATTTCATACTCGATAACTTCAACTCACCATTTAAGGTAACAAAGCGCTTCATATTCGATGAGTAGCCAGTAGGGACCTTAATGCCATACAATGACTCGCAAAAAATCCGTTTCTCTGCACGCGACATCGTGTAGCAAGCTGGTGGCAAATAATTCTTCTCCGAATCCTCCACCTTTTTACTTTTCTGAGTTTCATCATCAACCCTTTCCTCCCTCTTTTCTTCTTCCTTCCGTCCCTTTTCTGAGCCCACAACTCTGGTCGAATCCCCTCTTTTTCCAAGTAAAGTCGTGACGCCTTAACATCTTTTGTCTTGCCCGGAATATTCATAAGTGTCGCGATAATAGCTTCACAAACATTCTTCTCTATGTGCATGACATCCAAACAATGTCTGACCTTTAGATCTTTCCAATATGGGAGTTTCCAAAAAATGGACTGTTTTTTCCATAATCCTGTAGGTCATCAACCTCACTAGCAGGTTTACCAAAGACTGTTTCAATGCCCTTCACCTGATTATAAACTTCAGTACCAGTTAATGGTCTATGAGCAACTTCTTCTTCAACCGTCCCATCGAATGCCTTCTTCTTAAACCGATAGGGATGGTCGCGGCTGAGGAGCCTTCGTGTGCGCATATACACATGTTTGCAGCCCTTAAGGTGTGTAGATTTCATGTCATCTAAACAAATTGGGCAAGGTTGTTTTCCTTTAGTCTTATACCCAGATAAGTTCCCATAAGCTGGATAATCGTTCATAGTACAAAAAAGCATGGCACGCAGAGTGAACATCTCATTAGCATACGCATCAAATACTAACACTCCTTCGTTCCACATCTTCTGTAAATCTTCAACAAGCGGCTGAAGGTATACATCTATGTCATTTCCAGGTTGTTTGGGCCCCGATATAAGAAGCGACAACATCATGTACTTGCGTTTCATGCACAACCAAGGAGGCAAGTTGTAAACCACTAAAACTACTGGCCATGTACTATGCTGCGAGCTGAGATTGCCAAAAGGGTTCATGCCATCCGTACATAATCCAAGCCTCAGATTCCTATCCTCATTACCAAATGACTTATGCACCCTGTCGATAGTTTTCCACTCAGGCGAATCAGCCGGATGCTTGAGCAGACCGTCTTTCTTCCTACGATCTGCATGCCACCTCAAATTCTTCGCATCTCCTTTAATTGAGAACATGCGCTTAAATCTAGGTATTATGGGTAGATACCACAACACCTTGGCTGGTGGTCCTTCACTACCTCCAGCTCCTTCACGCTTGTACCTCGACAATCCACAACGTGGACACTCATGTAAATGCTCATACTCATTACGATAAAGCACACAATCGTTAGGACAAGCATGTATCCGCTCGTACTCTAAACCCAAAGGACACATCACTTCTTCGCATAATAGTACGACTTTGGCAGTTCATTTCCTCAGGGAGCATCTCAGCTAAAACTTCCAACAACGATGTGAAACTAGAGTCCGTCCAACCAGCGTTCGACTTAATGTTGAACAGTGTTACCACCGCGGAAAGTTTGGTGTACTTTGTACAACCTGGATACAACGGCTTTTCAGCAGCCTAAGACATAGACTCAAAAATACGAGGTCGTCTACACGACTGATCTTCAACCTCGTGTATCATCTCGTCTACCCGATCCCTATCATCATCTCCAAATTCATCATCCAATCATTCTCCCCTAACTCATCATCATCCTTCTTTTTTTCTTCACATACATCATTCTTTACTCCAGAGCTTCCCATATACCTCCCTTGCTCACCATGCCAAACCATACGTGGTATTGAGGCCTAAACCCACGGCGAAAGACATGCTCCCTAACCACATGTATACTACTAACCTTGCTCACATTTCTACAATCCAAACAAGGACAATAAAAGTCGACTGCTCCAGAGGATGTTTGATATTCTAATGCACTTCTACAGAATTCCGAGACCCCATTCACAAACTCAATCGATTCACGACTACCATACATCCAAGTACGATCCATCTCATTCAAGAAGACCACCTCTAATAATTAAACACAACATTCATTATAATGCATCAATCATTATTAAAGTACACACACTCACATATTCAATTGTATGCATGCAGTCAAAGGTCCTTATCACTCCAACCTAACCCATCCTTGGACGTCTAATCTCACTAGTGAATATATGCCAACTTTTCAATTCTAAGGAAAATCCGGCAGCATTTCCCTACAGTTCTCCAAGTACACAATGTAGATAATTGCTTATCTACATATGTACCCAGAGAACAATGTAGGAAACGATAAACCAAGAATTTCCTCAGAATTGAAAAGAAGACACACATTCACCACCTAAGTGAGATCAAACGTCCAAGAACAGTCCCAAACCGGGGACTATTCAAGACTTACTCTAATGAGTAAGTCTTGAACGGGTATCTAGGCATATATGATGATGATTCAAACAACTTGTAGATTTCATATATAGCTAAATCACATTGCGTTTTCATACAATCTCATATCAAGAAACACAAATAAATCTACCTTCCCACCCTCCCCCGCCCCGCAACCTCCCTCCCCCCCCCCCCCGCCCCGTCAACCCTCCCCACCCTCCCCCACCTCCCCACCCTTGCCAACCCTCACCCCCCTGCACAGCATCCCCACCCTCCCCCACCCCTGCCAGCCCTCCCCTACCCCTGTCAGCCCTACCCACCCATTCCACCCTCCCCCACCACCTGCCCAACATCCCCAGCCCTCCCCCACCCCTGCCAGCCCTACCCACCCATTGCCAGCCCTCCCCTACCCCTGTCCAGCCTCCCCAACCCTCCCCACCCCCTGCCAGCCCTCCCCCACTAACTGCCCAGCACCCCCACCCCAACCCACCCCAAATAATCACTCTTTGAGCAAATACAAGCACATTTAACAACAAAAAATAGAAGTTTCCATCAAATTAAACAAAAATTAGAGAAATGTAAAAGAGAAGAGAGAGTGAGAGGGGATTTACCGCAAAAGAGAGTGAGAGAAGTGATGCTCCACAATAAATGCAGTAGTGGAGGAGAGAATGAACCAATGGAGGAGAGAAGGTGGCGCACTGGTGGTGCGTCAATGCAGTGGAGGAGAGAAGGTGGCGTGTTGGTGGTGCGTCAATGCAGTGGAGGAGACAAGGTGGCGGAGTTAGGGTTCGCGCAAAGAAGGTGGTGGTGGTGGGGATTTTTCGCTCGTAAAATTTTTCTAAGGGAGGGAAATAGGAATATAGATACTGTACATGCATGCGCGCAATTCATACCAAAAAAAAAAATAAACGAAGGGATGCGCCTTTTTTAAAAAGCGCAGCCCTACTAACACAGAAGGGTTGCGCTTTATCATAAAGCGCAGCCCTACTAACTGAAGGGCTGCGTTTTTTTAAAAAAGCGCAGCCCTTCTATTATGTAGGGCTGCGCCCTTTTATAAAAGCGCTGCCCTTCATGAATAGGGCTGCGGTTTTCTGAAAAGCGCAGCCCTTCTTGCGCAGCCCTTCTGTTTTTTCCCCTAGTGTCACCAGATTACATTAACAAGAAAAGGAGTTAGAGAAAGAGAGTGTATGTATGTTGTAAGTGTGTTTTCGACTGCTATTATTAGTGGTGGGCCTGGTGGCTATTGAGCTTCTGGCTGCTTGCAGTGAGCCACTAACGATTGTGAGTTGTGTAGTTCTTACACTAGTGGAAAAATGAAGAAGGGCTGCGCTGAAAAAGGCTTGTAGGGCTGCGCTTTTTGACAGCAGCCTTTCAATAGCAGCCCTTCACATTTTTAGTAGGGCTGCGCTATAAAAGCACAGCCCTTCACTATGAAGGGCAGCCCTTCATGGCTAGAAGGGATGTGCTTTAACCTAAAAAGCGCAGCCCTTCCTACCAAAAAAAAAAAAAAATTTTTTTTTGGCATTTTTTACTCATAATCTCACATTTTCTGAAATTATAAAGAATAGAAGATAAACGAAACGAAAATAAACCCAAAACAAAAAAAAGAACGAAACGAAAATGAAAAAAAAGGAACAAAAACTAATATACAGATCAAGAGAAGAAATTATAGATCTGAAAATACAAGAACATTAATCAAAACGAATATGAAAATACAAGAACATTAATCAAAACAAAGAGAAGTATACAAGAACATTAAATCAAAACAAAAAGAAGTATACAAGAACATTAATCAAAACAAAGAGAAGTATACAAGAACATTAATCAAAACAAAGAGAAGTATACAAGAACATTATAGATCTTAAAATACAAGAACTACCTCCAAACATTAACCTAATAATGTTTAAATACATAAAACAAAACCCTAATACATAATTAAGGGAAAAAAAATCGGAAATACTTAAAATGCCTATTTGGAGGCTTATTCGAACTCGGATGGCTTAAAAAGCCTACACGTCATGGCGTAGCAGTGCGTTTGACTCGTTGGCCCGTTCCGCTTCCGAAAAGGTATCACAATAGGCAATCGGACTCCGTCGGCATGATTCGTGCAAATCATTTCAGGCTTTTTGTCGCGTTTGTCGCATTTTCTGGGAGTTTTTGAGAGAGAAGAGAGGATGAGAGAGAAGGAGGAAAGGGAGGAGGGTCGTGAGAGAGAAGAGAGAAGGAGGAAAATGGATGAAGGACGTGAGAGAGGAGAGAGAATGAGGGATAATAGATCTGAAGCCCGCTCAATATTTCAAAGCTCGCGATTTTTTTATTTCAAATTTTTTTAAGAAGGGCTGCGCTTTTCTTCAAAAGCGCAACCCTACTTAGTCAGAAGGGCTGCGCTTTTTATAAAAGCGCAGCCTTCACTTAGTAGGGCTTCAGAAGGGATGCGCTTTTTCTAAAAGCGCAGCCCTACTAAGTGAAGGGTTGCGCTTTTCTTCAAAAGTGCAGCCCTTCTGTTATGTAGGGCTACGCTTTTGTACAAAAGCGCAGCCCTTCCTCCGCAGCCCTTCCTTTTTTTCCCCTAGTGTTAGGTTTTTTTCTTAATTTTTTTCTACCAACTCTTTCTTTTTTTTCATCTAATTGCAGTTGTTGATTTTGAGACCTCTGATATATAAATTGCAAGTTTGTGGATTTTTGAGTTGTATGAACTTACCAATTTTTATTTTTGGTATGGAATTGTTAATTTAAAGTTGTGAAATGTGAACTTTTATGAATTTTTGGTGAATTATATTTGTGAATTTTCGTGAATTATAAGTTGTGATATTTTAAATAATATATAATTGTGATGTTGTGATTTTGACATCAGGCGGTTGCTTTTTATTGCTCTATTGATGGATTTTAACGAGAGCAAATATAATACTCCCTCTGTCCCATAATATAGTACCTACTTCATTTTTGGTGGGTCAAACTTTAAAATCTTTGACCGAATATTCTCATTTGTATATATAAAAAAAACATATTCATGTGTGATCTTGTTAGATTCGTCTCAATGTATAGTTTCATAATATCAACCTTTTATATTTTTTATTAATATAGAATTGAATTTATTAAAGGTCAAAGTTACGTCTTGGAAACCGTGTAAAAAAGAAACAAGTACTATATTATGAGACGGAGGGAGTACTAGTTGAATATTGATTAGTTAATTCTTATGTTATATATGTTTATAGTTGTTTTTCACAATTATGAAAAGAAGATAAAGAGGGTAACCTCAAACTATTTTTATGGGGGCATAATGAAAATATAGTTAATTATAATCCAGATCTTCTTTCGACTCAACTAAGCCAACAAAATTTGGGAACGATTTGTAAATCTTGATCGACCATCGTAAATTGGTTTCAAATTTGAGTATTCGTCGTGCACAATTATAATTTTTGTTGTTGATGTTGTATTTGGATTATCTAATGTTTTATTGGAGTAGTTATGGATCATTATTTTTACTCGATACTAGCAAAACTACGCTACCCCTTGATCAAAATCCTGACTTCATCCTCGAGACCCGAGTAGGACCCGGATAGACCTGATCCAACCCCAACTCAATGTTGACCCGAATATAACCAGACCTATATAACCCGCTTGCCACCTTTACCTGTTACTAACCTAAAACCCCTTTTAAAAAAAATCTATTTCAGTTATCCTGATAAACAATGCATTAACCCGAGCAAATACTAAAACCAATTTTATCCAATTCACAACACTACGTCCAATTACGTGAAATAAGAATCCTAATCTTATTGTAGTTCGGTGAAGTTACGTGAGTTTAACTTATAAAAGTATTCGGATTCATGAAACTCTATATATACCGGATGCCCAACGAATAGACGAAACATAATTTTATTCCTCCATTCATATACAGAGAGAAAAAATCATAAATTTAATCGTAGGGTGAAGAGAAGAAAAGAAGTGAAAACATGTCTGAATTACAGAACGAAGTAGTAGATTGTGAAAGTCAGCAAGAAGTATCGGATTATGCAAAGAGTATCAATGATTGGCTGCCCGTGACGTCGAGCCGGAAAGCAAAGTGGTGGTATTCTGCTATTCATAACATCACTTGTATGGTTGGAGCTGGTATTCTTGGTCTTCCATATGCCATGTCTCAACTTGGATGGTAAAAACACTTCTCTATTTTCGCCCATATTCCTTGTCGTTGTTTAAAAGCATGATTATTCTTAATGATTTTATATACTCTTAATGGGTTGTTGTAGTTTTTTTATACCTGGTTTTCATGGTTAAAAGTTTGGTTTTTATGGGATAGTTGTCGTTTTCAGAAGCTTGACTCATATTGGTACTTTTTTTTTTCCAATGTGTAACGTTGTTGCTTGTTATCACTGTCAAAAGTTGATTATTGTTCTTAAAAGATTTGATTCATATTTGGGTTGTCGTCGAGAAGCTTGATTCATATGATTTCAACTGTGTAGATTTATTTTTGAGGTTATCATAGCAGTTAAAAGTTGGTTGTTTGTCGTGAAAAGTTTGATCATGTTTGATGATTGTCGTTCTTAAAATCTTGATTTGTGTTCTTAATGTGAACTTATTACAACTACGTTTGGACTTGATTACTTAAACAATCTCGAAACTCTCTTATGTTTACATATAATTAAATTTCATCAACATTAGAACTTCTTTAATTACTTATTGGGTATATTTACTTATTGGGGTTACCATAGTCCATAGAAGTTAAAAGTTGGTTGTTTGTGGTGAAATGTTTGAATCATATTGGATGATTGTCGTTCTTAAAATCTTGATTCGTGTTCTTAATGTGAACTTATTACAACTACATTTGGACTTGATTAATTACTTGAACAATCTCGAAACTTTCTTATATTTACATATAATTGAATTTTATCAACGCTAGAACTTCTTTAATTAAAGGATAAGATAACAAACGTTAATCCTAGAATTTTATCTTTAATTTAAACACATTATATTATATCCTATTATTATTACTTATTAATGACAATCATATGATATGTTTGTTTCAGGGGTCCTGGTGTGACAATATTAGTATTATCATGGGCAATAACATTTTATACACTATGGCAAATGGTGGAAATGCACGAGATTGTTCCAGGAAAAAAGGTTCGACGATAGATATCATGAGTTGGGTCAATATGCTTTCGGTGAAAAACTGGGGCTATGGACTGTAGTGCCACAACAATTAATGGTGCAGGCAGGTTGTGACATCGTTTATATGGTGACCGGAGGAAGATCATTGATGAAATTCTATAACATTGTTTCGCTGAATGGAACACCCATCAAGCTTTCCTACTTCATCATGATATTCGCTTCTGTACAGTTCTTTCTATCCAACCTACCCAACTTTAACTCTATTACTTCAGTTTCTTGTGTTGCTGCTGTTATGTCCTTAAGGTAACTTCTGCCTTCCAATTCTTCTGACTCAAGTATTTCATTTTTAGCTCTCAAACAAACTCTCATTCAACCTTAGCCTGCTCTAAATCATCTTTGTTAAAGAAATAGCAACAAAAATAGTTTTGATGAATTAAATTAGTTTCTATGTGAAAATTTCAGTTTTGATTAGTATTACCTCCGTTTCACAATACATGCATTGTTTGTTTTTTCACGCACTACAACGTTATTCTTTTGACATTAGTATCTTTAATTGTGTATAAGTAAAAGTTATGAAAAGTTGATATTTGAAATTCTTGCATTGAGTTGAATTTCACAAGATCCCACTTGACACTGTTTTTCTTACATATATTTTGAGAGAAATATTGTCAAATTTGGTTGATGAATAGTGCTCAAATGAGAACTGGTGCATGTATCGTGAGATAGGGGTAGTATAAATGTACAAGTGTGGGAAATAATTGTGTTAACCTGTTGTAGGTTAACCTGGCATTCAATATATATAGTGTTTATAATACAGACCTATGACTATGAAAGTACCCTTCTACCCTTTACAATATAATATCATCCCTTTACATATAATATTATCCAATACACCCCCTCAATCTTTACGGGGTGAAACAACGGATAGATTGGTACGATGTTTAGTAAATAAGTCAGTAGATAGGCCTTTAGTAAAGATGTCTGCAACCTGAGACTGTGTAGGAACATGTCGAACAATAAGACCTCCCTTGGCAACCATTTCTCGAACAAAGTGATAGTCAACATCGATATGTTTGCTACGATCATGATGAACTGATTAGCAGTGAGATAAGTAGCAGAGACATTGTCGCAATAGACAATCACAGGATGTGAGAGAAAATGGCCAATGTCAGCAAGAAGTTGCTTGAGCCAAATGTTTCTGCAGCTGTGTAGGCAACTGCCCTGTATTCAGCTTCAGTGGAGGATTTGGAGACAGTAGGTTGCTTTTTAGAACGCCAGGAAATTAAATTCTTCCCAAGAAAAACAGCATAGCCAGTAGTAGAACGTCGTGTGTCAGGACATCCTGCCCAATCTGCATCAGAATAGGCAATAATAATAGTAGGAGAGCTGCTGCTGTATAAATACAGCCCATAATCCAAAGTGTCCTGCAGATATCTGAAAATTCTTTTCACAACATGAAGGTGAGTAGTACGAGGAGCATGCATAAACTGGGACACCATATTAACAGCATAAGCAATATCAGACGAGTCATAGTTAAGTACTGCAATGCACCAACCATACTACGATAATCTGTGGGATCAGCAAGAAGTTCTCCATCAAGCAGAGACAATGTTACTCTAGAGACAACAGGAGTGGTAACTGGTTTAACAGTATGAAGATGGAATTTACGAAGTAAATCAGAAACATACTTATGTTGAGTAAAAATAAACCAGAGGGAGTACGCACAACCTGTACACCTAAGAAATAATGAAGATCCCCTAAATCCTTCATAGCAAATTGAGAAGAAAGAACAGAGATGAATTTGGCAACAAGAGGAGGACTACTACCAGTAAGGACAATGTCATCAACATATAAGACAAGAATAATGAGATGACCACGATATTTGAGAGTGAACATAGAAGTGTCACAACTGCTGCACTTGAAACCAATAGATAAAAGGAAGTTGCTAAACCGGGAGAACCATGCCCTAGGAGCCTGTTTTAAACCATAAATGGACTTTCTGAGACGACAAATATGAGTAGGTTTAGATGGATGAATAAAACCCGGAGGTTGACGCATATAAACCTCTTCATTAAGAAAACCATGAAAAATGCATTTTTGACATCTAACTGACGAATAGACCATTTAAGAGAAACTGCAATAGTAAGAACCAAGCGAACAGTAGTAGGTTTAACAACAGGACTAAAGGTTTCAAAGTAATCAATACCTGCCTGCTGATGATTGCCAAAAACAACAAGTCTGGCTTTGAACCGCTCCACAGAACCGTCAGAATGATATTTAATCTTGTAAACCCACTTACAACCAAGTAAATTCTTATCATAGTTGCGAGGTACCAACTCCCATGTGTCATTTTTAATCAAAGCATTATATTCATCTAACATAGCTTGACGCCAACGTGAGTCTTTAGACGCTTGTTTAAAATTAGTAGGTTCAGACTCTACAATTTCAGTGTTTAGATTCATTAAGACACGAGGCTTAGACACACCATCTTTAAGACGAGTAACCATGGGATGGTTGTTAGCAACAATAGAGACGACGAAGGAGGCAAGGGAGAGGTGGAGACAGGACTGACCAGAGGTGACGAGATAGCAGGCGGACTAGCCGGTCTCGACGAGAGAGGCGAGGGAGACCCAACAGGAACGGGGACACAGCTGAGAGCCTGCCGTCGAGAGAAGGCACACTCAGCGACCTAGGCGAGGCTGGACTAGGAGCAGCACGTGGCGCCTCGAAGCTAGCTTGCGCTGGGGAGTCAGCGGTGCAGCCAGCAGTCCGCACGGCCGAGGCCACTAGAGGCGAGGGAGACGGGCTCGCAAGTGGATGGGAGGGAGGCGCAGGGCCGGGTAAAACCGACGACGCAGAAGACACATCAGCGACATTAGTTAAGGGCCAGTCAAAGGTGAGGACTAAGGGTGAGGTGTAAGGCATACTAGGCACAGGACCAACCAAAGCACGATACGGAAATTTATGTTCATGAAATAGGACATGACGACTAGTGTAGACTTTCTTGGTAGTAGGATCAAAACATCGATACCCTTTATATTCCAATGCATATCCAATAAAAAAACAAGTTTTAGATTTAGGTTGCAGTTTGTGATTTTTAGAGTTCAGAAACAAAGGAAAGCATTCACATCCAAATGTTTTCAAAAATTGATATGAAGGAGGACGATGAAATAATTTTTCAAAAGGGAGAAACACCCCCTAAAACCGAGCTAGGTAATCGATTGATAGTGTAAGTAGCAGTATATGATGCATCAACCCAAAATTCCGCAGGAAAGTCAGAATGAATAATCATAGTACGAGCCATTTCAATGATATGACGATGTTTGCGTTCTGCAACACCGTTTTGAGCTGGAGTATGGGGCAAGATTTTTGAAAAATAATACCATTGTCAGAAAAATGTTGTAGAAGAGGAGAATTGTCAAATTCCCTTCCTCCATCACTTTGAAATATTTTAATTTTGCAATTAAAAAGATTTTCAACCATCTTTTGAAACATAAGGAATTTTGAATAAGCTTCCGATTTTCGACGTAAAGGATAAATCCAGGAATAGCGTGAAAAATCATCAACAAACACAACATAATAGCGAAATAATTGATTTGACAAAACAGGAGATTGCCAAAGATCACTATGAATTTTATATAATGGATAGGTAGAAATATGTTCAACAGAATCAAAAGGTAAACGATGTATTTTCCTAACTTACATCCTACATAATCATCATGAAACTTAGAGGTACATGTGATGTATTTATTTGAACATAATTTCCTATAATGCTAGAAGATGTATGACCCAGACGAGCATGCCACACGTCACCCGACTCCTTAGTGGCTAGGAAAGCAGAAACAGAAGGCTCAGGAGGGACAATGTTGGGCTGTAGAGGGTAGACACCTTGCTTACTGGTTCCCTGAAGCAGAACTTCCCCCGTTATCTGGTCCTTAACATAAACAGATTTTTTATCAAAACTCACAACACAATCATTTTCATGACACAACTTGTTAACTGATAATAAATTATGTTTTAAATTAGGGACATGACAGACAGATGATAAACGGAGGGGACGACTTGCAGTTTTTAAAGTTAAATTTCCAGTACTTTTAATTGGGAGTAAGGTACCATTACCAACTACAACAGAACTAGACCCAGTATAAGGAGTTTTATTAGAGAACGTACCATCCTGAGGAGTCATGTGCGATGCAGCTCCCGATCCGGGTACCAGACTGAGTCATTGATTTCACCACCAACAGACAGTGCAGCTAAGGCTCGAGTGACACTTTCTGAGGAGGAGGGAACAAAGTTATGATTGAAACGTTGAGGACAGTAGGCAGCTTGGTGACCTGGAAACCAACACAAACCACATGTATCGGAAATAGGGGTAGAGGTAACATTGTTACTATTCGATGAATTACTCCCTGCAGACGACAAATTATTAGTAATATAATCTAGGCAAGGCATACTATAGGATGACAAGTTAGAGAATTTACTTATACCATTTGAGCGTCCCCGATTACCATTGTTGTTGTTGTTTCCTCCAGAGCCACGATTATTATTGTTGCCACCATTCCAACCATTATTATTCCGAGCATGGTTGCCCCAACGATTATTATTACCACCTCGATTTCTGTTATTTCTTCCCCGATTTCTCCCTCCAGAATTATTCTGAGAGGAGGAAGGTGAACCAGTACCAGTAGATTTAACGGCAAGCTAGTAAGGCATGATGGGATGAGGAATCAGATGCATCCTTAGAAGATTTCAATCTTTGTTCATGCAGTAGCAACTTGGGACGCAAATCATCAAAAGTTATGGGGAAAGGATAATGCAGGAGGGTAGTAACTATATGATCGTATTCAGGAGCACGATCTAAACCAAAGAGGGTATACTGCACTAAATCCTGGTTCGACACAGGACATTGAATAGCAGCTAAGGAATCAGCAATCACCTTAATCTCACGTAAATATCCATCAATTGTCTGAGAATCAGTCTTTTTAATACGAGTTAACCTTCCCTTTAATTCCATAGATCGGGCCATACTAGCATGCATAAATCTAGTTTGCAATCTAGTCCAAATGTCCACAGAAGTAGATAAATCATGCACATCTACAAAAACATCCCTAGAGAGTGTGGCAAAAATCCAAGATTTTATTTGTTGATCCACACACAAATATTCATAGAACTGATTATTAGGAACAGAAACACCATGTTCATCAAGAACAGTTGCAGGGGGAATAAGTGCAGAACCATCAACCATACCAAGCAGATTATGGGAAAGTAATAAACAAGTAATTTGGGTTTTCCACAGCAAATAATCTTCAGGAGAAGAAAGAGTAATAGTTACCAAATTACTGAGATTAGGAGAAGAGAGTTGCGGGAGGGCAAATATCGATGAACTGGACGGCATGGAGTAGGCCGGAAAAAGGCCAGGAGTGATCGGCTGTTGAACAGCGCCGGTGGGAGAGGGAAACCCCGGCGGAAAACGCGGCGAGGCGCGAGATGTGGTGGTCGGAGTTGTCCAGCCGTGTGGCTGGGAGGCTGTGAAACCGGTAGAAGAGAAGGACGGCACAGCAGCAGTCGACGGCAGAGAGAGGCGGTTGGACACGCGACGGGTGGCCGAGACGAGCCAATGTGGTGCAGGCCGGAGGAAAACTCGACGGCGCGCGCTGAGAGAAGAGCAGCAGACCACGAGTTGGGCAAAGAAGGCGCCGGAGAAGGCACGGAGATGCCGGCAGAGGGTTGGACTGTAGTCGCCGGCGAGTACGGGCCAGTGGTCGGCGGCGCAAAAGGCTGTGTGAGATCAGCACTAGCAGCGGAAGAAAGGATCGAAGGATCCATGGCAGAGAAGAGAAAAAAATAACGATTGAAAAAAAAAAACGAGAGTTTGAGGTTTCTGTTTTTTTTTTTTTCTTTAGAAAATCTCTGGCTGTGATACCATGTACAAGTGTGGGAAATAATTGTGTTAACCTGTTGTAGGTTAACCTGGCATTCAATATATATATAGTGTTTATAATACAGACCTATGACTATGAAAGTACCCTTCTACCCTTTACAATATAATATTATCCCTTTACATATAATATTATCCAATAATAAATTTGAGAAAAAACAAAAAAAAATTTGAAAAACTAGAGAATAAGCAAAATGAGTTTGTCTTGTAAGACACCACCTAATTTTAAATTATAATTAGACAATGGTAAGTCCAATATTAAAAAGACAATTAGCCCAATAGTGAGTAGGTTAATTTTTTCCGATGACTAGTTTAATTCATTTAATGACTAGGTCTACTTTTATATTAAAATTAGACTGTCTCTTCTAATAATTTTTGAAGTAAAATTTAAAATATATATTGATAAGTTTATGAGAAGAGAGAAACAATATGATTTTATTAAAGTATGTTCAATAATGAACAATGACTACAGGAGTACATAGGAACTCTTATCCGGAAACAATCTTCAGAACGGATATTATTTTTAATACTTATCTAATACTTATTAGAAATAAATCATAAGATAATATTATATGCTAACTACTAATATATCCTACATATAAGTATTATATCCAAATTAACTACAAATATATCCTACAGATACTTATCATATCTTTTAGTATTCTACTTTATCTCTAACATATATGACTTTTATTAATGAGGTGAATAGAATTTAGGCATATTAAGAGGGAGTTGAGATTAATTTCTATCTTTTTTAAAGTGGGTTTTGATACTTGCATTGCTATTTAATTTGTATAAACATAATAACATTGGATATATTTGTTGACATGGGTGAAATTTATATGATTCAGCTATTCTGCAATTGCTTGGATAGCTTCAGCTATCAAGGGAGTAGAACCAGATGTTTCATATGGAAATAGATATTCAACATCACCAGGGCAAACGTTCGGGTTTTTGAGCGGCTTAGGAACTATGGCATTTGCTTTTTCAGGCCACAATGTTGTGTTAGAAATCCAAGCCACAATCCCATCTACTCCTGAAAAACTATCCAAAAAACCAATGTGGAAAGGATCTTTTGTTGCATACATAGTTGTGGCAATATGTTATTTTTCGGTAGCTTTTGTGGGCTACCTCGTGTTTGGTAACACGGTTGATGATAACATTCTAATCTCACTAGAGAAGCCGGATTGGTTGATTGCTGCTGCCAATCTATTTGTTGTTATTCATGTTATCGGAAGTTATCAGGTATTTAACTCATACTTCTTACGTTCTTTCTCAAATTGCTAAAATGAGATTTTTACACTATTCACTCACCACCTTTTTGATAGAATTTGTGGCGCACACGGAAGTTTTGATGGACCCGGATAGTATCATAAAATTGCATTTTCATTGATAATTAATTGTACAAGTATGTTTATTAGAGCTCATGTCTCTCATTTGCCTTGGTAGAACCCTTTGTTTCTAGCTTTCCTATTATCTTGTGTAGAGCTCACTTTGTTTGGCTCTTCTTTTATCTCATACAACTATTACATATTTATACTAGTTACATACTTAATTCTAGAATTTTCTATAATAATCTAATGCTAATACTTCTACCTACAAATATCTCTAGATATTTCTACAATTTGATATCTCCAGACTTTTCCACATCATTCTTCTAACTTAGAATTTTAACAAAATATATCTAGATACATCACTTAATTTTTCCACTTAATACAAGATTTTTCTTGAATACATTAGATATTTTCTTAGAATTTATATCTCTCACCTAGAATTTTCGAGATTAATCTTCAACACCTTTAACTATCTATTGTTATTTTTAAGTAAGTAGAAATATAATCATGTGGGATCTTGTTATATTCGTCTCGATATATACTTTCTGAATATCAAATTTATATAATTTTTACTAAAATATAATTAAAAATATTAATAGTTAAAGTTGTGTATTGGAAAGCGTAAAAACTCAACTGTTACAATCCAAAAAGATATTCAATTGTGTCATTTTCTTATAGCTTGTGTACTAATTTCTCACATAACTTATCTTTAGGTCTTCGCAATGCCGGTTTTTGACATGCTTGAATCTTTCCTAGTGTTGAAACGGAAATTCAAACCTAGTAGGACTCTTCGCATTGTAACCCGTTCTTCCTATGTTGGTAAGATGTCTTACCTTTTGAAATCTAAGAATTTAATTTGTGCAATACATTTGATTATAATTTTTGACAAAGTTAGTACTTCATATAAGTTACTGGTGTAAATAATGGCTTTTAATTTGTATGCGGCGCTTACCATGTTTATCGGGATAGCATTCCCGTTCTTTGGCTCGCTTCTCAGCGTGTTGGGGGGAGTTGCTTTCGCACCCACATCCTATTACGTAAGTTTCTATCATTCATTACATTGTAGGCTTATATGATGAACCAATCTAATAATAACATTATTTGTCTTTTGACTTATTGCAGATACCTTGTATAATATGGCTCATCATATGCAAACCCAAGAAATACAGTTTGTCTTGGTTCTGTAATTGGGTCAGTTTCTCAACTTTAAAATTCTAATGTAGATTACTTTTTATCCCTTTATTTTCTATTTTTCTCCTGGTTAACTAAGTAATGTTTCTTTATTTGTTGTAATTGCAGTTTTGCATTATATTTGGGGTAGCGCTAACAATTTTGGCACCAATCGGAGCTATAAGGGAGCTTATAATTGAGGCCAAGAGCTACAAATTTTTCTCATAGTCAATTATTATATTAGATTTGTAGTGTTAGATTTTTTTGATTCGGCAATTTACATACTTACACTTTTACTAAGTTTTCTCATATTTATACTTTTACATATATACAACTATGAATCCTGCCACTTCTAATGGGCGGATAATAATCTTGTGCTTCTTAATATAAAATGCATTGAATTGAAACTTTTTGTTAGGAAAGGGTGTTGTAGTGTTTGATTAATACGGAACAAATAAATGAAATAATGAGGATGAGAAAAGCAATTAAGAAGGTAAATAAGAAAAACACAAGGATTTACGTGGTTCAGTCAAAATAGACCTACGTCCACATGTGGGGGATTCAACCTTCTTCACAGAGAGAATAATACAAGGAGCCCTAAATACTAGAGGCTAAAAGTGTCTGTCAAACAATGATCACCAAGGGGTTCCTTTTATATCATAAGGAACCTTAACAAAACCCTAGATTAGACGCCGCACAAAAAATCCTAGCAGAAAACCCGTGTAGAATTGCATCGCCCGATTGTCCGGGCCAAACCGCCCGATTTTGGTGTAAATAAGGCTCGCCCAGTCCATCAGGCCAAACCGTCCGGTCGGGCGAGACAAAATTTCAGCTTGACAGTTCTTTGTAAAATAGCCATAACTTTCTCATTTCACAGCGGAATTGGGCATATGACTTGTCGTTGGAAAGATCTTGGAACAAGCTATCACCTTCAGTTTGAATCATATCAAAATAATTTATGAATTGAGAGATATGTGCATTAAAAGTGAGTCTTATGTCATTCACAAGATTTCAAGTCAAAAATAACAATCTCACCTTGACTTGAAACCGATCAATCAAAATAACTCCACCTTGAACTGAAGATCAAGTATTGATGCTCACCTTAAACATAGAACATCCACCTTAAATAAAATTCCATAAGCCTACTAACTTTAGGCAGTCAAGAACGGACATCTTCTATAAATTGTGTACTGATGCGTCTTCGAACACAAAATTTCGTATGCGAAACCATCACATGGCCTAGATTGAGAGTATAAAGTCAAAAACGCTAAGCATGCTTATTCAAAATTGACCAAACTCTCTTCAAAACACTTCTTCATCTCAACAACAAACTCAAGCATATCTAGAAAATCAAATTACATCAATAATTTCTAAATTGCATTTGTATTTAACAAAACACAAAAAGTACCAAATATGAGATAAGAAATAGCATAACTAGAACAAAATCTAATGCATAACCAAACATTGCTACTTTATTACAAACTAAAAAATAATATATCATAGACTCCATAGCAAAATCCATACGGTTTCTCGTTTCACCAAGAGATCTTAAAAGGGCACCAATCATAAAGACATCGTAGAAACCACAGCCCCAAAACTTGTAACCTTAAAGTGCAAGATCATCATCAAGAACGTTGGCGATATTTGCGGATTGGACCTCATTGGACCTTTTCCCATTCTTCCTCTTTCCAACAATCGACTTTGACATGACCCTTCACATGACAAAAGTTACAAATTTCTCTTTTTGCCAAAATTATTTCCACCATGAGCAGCCAAACCATTAGTTTGAGGAGGATTATTAGATTTATTAACCAACTTATTGTCAATTAAATCTCTCCGTGTTAAGGTATCATTAACATCCTGCAAACTCAAATCATCTCTACCATACAATAGAGTATCTCGAAAGTGCTTATACGAAGGCGGTAAATGTTGTTCTAATATGAACACTATGCCAACTACAAGAGGGGGGTGAATTGTAGTTGAGGGAAAATTTTCGAATTTATAATACAGAATAGAAATAGCTTTAACACTTAAGAGAAAAGACACACGAATTTTTACAAGGAAAACTTCCTAGGCCCAATAGGAAGAAAAACCTTGACTCCAAGGGATTTTAATCTCAACTTTCTTTAATGAGTTAGGCCAAAAGAATCTCTATTTACAACCTAACAAGGACATTCTCTGTTCCTCTAGTAACTTGTTCCCAGTCACCCAGTTCCCCCTGAACTGATGACACTCACGTTGACTTCTCTAGAAGTCTTTTCTTTTCTCTCGTTCTTTTTCTCTTTTTATCTCAAGGATATTCTCTGAATTTTCTCTCACCCAAACACATAGAATATTATAAGGAATAGTGAAGAACAAAAATACGAAAATAACTTTTAAAGTAATAATCAACTTTTAAGAGCGAGAAAGTTGTATAGTCTTTCTTTGTCAATTCTTCTTCTTATATAGTTGTTGAAGTCGACCGTTTTCTTCCTTAATCTTCCTCCTCCATGATCTCCTTAATTTCTGCTTGTAAGATCATGTGAAGTGTGGCCCAAAATTGGCTGCGCGTTATTCCACGAGTGTCACAAATGACAGCTCTCACTAACCGCTAGTGGAGCGAATATCTAGCCGGCAGTTGCCTTTGTTATTGGCCGATTAGTTATGAAGGTTAGAGTACTTATAGGAGGTAGTTCCTCCTTTTGCGCGTCACTTCAGCCAGCCAAATCCTTGAGGATCAGTATTTTCCACGCATGTTTTAACGACACTTTAACACCAACAACAATATTTAATAACTAGGAATCTTTAATAAAAGATTCTAAGTTAATTAGAACATTAAATATACCTTATAATTCCAAGTGAATAAAAGTAATATCTTGACTTAGATTTATAAAATCTTTCCCCTTCAAGATACATAAAATAAATATGACAATATTTTAGGTATTTTATTTTTTCCGAAAAAAACATAATAGTTTTACCTAAGTATTTGATATCATCAAAACATGGAATATTACAGTAAAGAACCTAACAACCTAATAGTCATATCCTCATCATCGTTCTCAACATCGATATTCTGCAAATTCATAATAATAGAGAAGAATTCATCTAAATGAGAATCAAGTGGTTTACCGTCTTCTAGACTATGATCATGGAGTTTAGATTTGAGTAGTAGACGATTGGTCACGCTCTTTGTCATATAAAGTGACTCTAACTTCAACCACAAACCCGGATCAGTTGTCCCTTTGGCAACCTCTCTCAAAACTTACTTAGATAGACTTAAATGAATCGTCGAGAGTGCCTTCAAATCGATCTCCTCCCACTTGTCATCCGTCATACCCAAAGGCTTTTTGGTGCACCTTCAAGAGCCTTGTCACAACTACTTTGAACCAAGATGGCTTTTATCTTCAATTGCCATAGGCCAAAATTCACTTGCCTATCAAATTTCTCAATGTCGAATTTCATTGACATTTTTTAATCAAACTCGTTCTATAAACACCAAAGGTCTTAAACAACCAAACTCTTGATACCAATTTGTTAGGAAAAGGTGTTGTAGTGTTTGATTAATGCAGAAATAATCAATGAAATAATGAGGATTAGAAAAGCAATAAAGAAGATAAACAAAAACACACAAGGATTTACGTGGTTCAGTCAAAATAGACTTACATCCACAGGTCGGGGATTCGAGCTTCTTTACTATGATGGAGAAAAACTGAGAGAATAATACAAGGAGTCCTAAATACTAGAGGCTACAATTGTGTTTTAAACAATGACCCACTAAGGGGTTCCTTTTATAACATAAGGAACCATAACAAAACCCTAGATTAGACGCTGCGCAAAAATCCCTAGCAAAAAACTCGCGTAGAATTGCATCTCCCGGTTGTTTTGGCTAAACCGCCCGGTCAGGTGCGAGAGAAAATATTCCACGAACATAAGAAACAAGGCTCGCCTGGTCGGGTGAGACAAAATTCCAGCTGGACAGTTCTTCGTAAAACAACCATAACTTTCTCGTTTCTTAGCGGAATTGGCATATGACCTGTCGTTGGAAAGATATTGGAATAAGATATCACCTCCAATTTGAATCACATCAAATAACACTTTTGACTTAGTTGCAATTAGTTTACTAGTTAGTTAAAAAAATGAACATAGACAACACCTTGAAATGAAGTAGATCTAAGCACTAAGAAGGTATTAAAAAAATGATTTTGTATCATAAGAAATCTACAATAAGGATGGTTAGTCTGGTTATGCAAATAAAGTCATATTATAATATGCAATTTTAAATGATTAAACCCCATTACAATCCCAAAGAGTTATATAATTGTCTGCTTAGGCAATGAACTCCTTATACCTTAATTTTGTTTGTTGAAGGAGAAATTTCATTAATTGAAGACAAATATCCTCATAATAAGTATTAAAGAAAAATAAGATATAATCAGACAAGATCAAATCAAATTCGTTTTTGAATAAACTGTAATGAACCATAATATTTAACAATACATCGCAACCCCCTTGTATTTGCGGAATCACGTAGATATTGATGGGTAAGTCTATCATTTTGATATAGTTTGCGGAAGAAAATTCTTGATTTAACCATGTTGACTACATCCGAATTTTTAATACCTCGATGTTGATGGTCTTGAACTTCAACCAATAACAACGGTTTCCCGTACCATTTTTTAAACTTCCACATGGGAAGAGAATACAAACTCCATAAACTCCAAACTCCCATGAAAAGAGAGAAAGAACGCAAAAATTAGGTTGAAAATTATCAAGAGAGAGAGAGAGTATAAGATAATTAATAACAAAAATAATAAAAATAAAAAAAAGAAAAGAATTGGGGGCTTACAACCATGAAAATGATGATGGCAACCCGAAACTATAAATAAAGGATTAGGATTTTGAGGAGGAAGATGAAAGAGGGGAGAGGAAGAGCCCCAGACCTCAATTGCTCAAAGGTTTAAACCCTGAATTGCATCTTTACAACGAAGTAATCCCTTACCTTTTTTTTTCTTGATACGCGGTATTACTAATTTTTTTTATATTATGTTATTTTAAAGGAGAATACGAAAGAGAGGAAAACCAAAGTACAAATGAGATCTAAATACTTTGTTCTTGTTTAAGCTTTTACTCTTAGATAAAATCGCTAGATGCACAAAACATGTGTAATTTGAAAAAAAAAAAAAAAAAAAAAAAAAAAAAAAAAAAAACAAGAAAAACATATAGCAGTTGATAGAGATTCCATATCCATTTTTAGATTTTTTGGACTTAATTAATTGGTCAGTATAATTCAAATATACCTAACTTTAAATTACTTTTCTCGAGCAGCACGAGGATAAAACCTCCTATACGTTTCCAGGGTTATTGTTGATCGAATTTATCCCAATGAACCGTCTATCAAATCGATACTGAGGAACCTTGCTTGTAATGGTGTGGTATGGAATGAATGAAACTTACTTATTGAGCAAAAAAAAAAAAAAAGGTTGCGTTTAGCCCTTCACTGCAGCCCTTCTAAAGTGAAGGCTGCGGCCTGCAGTGTTTACATGAAAATTTAGCCCTTCACTTAAAGGGCAGCTATTTTTGGCTAACCGCAACTTTCATTTTACGGCTGCATTTTCTACAACAACGCAGCCCTTAAAGCGTAACCCTTTCATAACTTAGAGTTGAGATTCAAAAATGAATATAAAGTGACTTCTATATAACCTGCCTACTGTGAAGCTTTCCAGATCTGCTGAGTGTTTGCTGTTTGTGGAGTGCTATGGTGCATACACTTAGGCTTGAAAAAAATAACGAGGGAGTCTTCTCTCTCCGTCTGTTCAGGGGTTAGTTTGCAACTTTGCATACAACTTAAGATTCTAATGGGCAGTTCCAATGATTAGGAATCAGTATGATTCATGTTTAGCAGTATTTACGAACGTATGCCTTTGCCTTTTGTTCCTTTGCAACTACCATATGTTATCTTTTTTTTGTGCATTTTCCGTTGATATTGTTGATGAATTGCTTAGGCTGAATCTAACTGATGTTTAATGTGTTTGAACTTTAAAACACTATAAAGAGGGTCGGATAACTGAAACTAAAGTGGGAGACATAGTATACAAGAACTTAGAAGTCACATGTTGCGTAAGTTCTGATTGTTACGAACTTAAAGTTATTGTTATTGTTGTCGATAAGTCATCAGAACAATATGTTTTTTGTCTTTAATTCTTTTTTGGCTAATCACTCGTATAGTAATTTATTTACTGTTAGGGTCCTATATTCTGAGAGATTCAGCTAATTTTGTCAGCTTGGTTTCATGATTTATTTTTGCAAAACTAATTTTTGTTTATTTATCATAAATCGTAATTTGGAATACATAAATGAATGTTGTCATCCTCTATCTTTAAGCGCAAAGGATTGTCAATGCTAATTGCTAAATGGCAGTATGTAGTAATCTTTGCGCATTTTTTCATGTTTTTATCTTACTTGATCATTCATGACCATGGATAGGTTATATAGACTTGTATGTTTGATAAACTACACCCTGATATGGGTATTATACTAGTCACTTGAACATTTAGAATATTGTCTTTCACTGTCCATGACCTGCAACACTTTTACTGTTTTACATGCTTTTCTTTTGACCATTGACTTTGATTTATCTCGTTTACAGACATATACTATGGCTATTTAAGTATAATAAACTCAATAGCCCTTGTTAACTTGCTCAATGAGTAGAGCCTGAAAAAATTACAACTAAAATTCTATATTTAATGCTAAACAAAAGGCCAATAAGGGTTTATATGTTACTAATTTAGCTGCTGTTTTGTGCCTATTTTAGGGATGGTTTGTATGCTCTTTTGCTGCTGTTTTAGGGCTGCTTTAGGCTGTCTTGAGTGTAGTTTTGGGCTGGTTGGGGTGCAGTTTGCTACTTCTTTTGTATAATGTTAAGTGCTGGTTAAGTTATGTTCAGAATAGCCTATAGGTAGGTAAGTGCTATGTATACCTCGTGAGTTGGTTGATTGTATGTGATGGTGGCTGCCTTTATTTCTTTCAACTTTCAAGTTATACATGTATGGTTCACGAATGCTTTCGCGTTGATGTTTTAAGCTTATAATATAGTAATATGCATAATACTATTAATCTGATTTCTAAATAATATCTACGAGCCAATTTTCGAGAAATAAGTATATGAAGGAACCCTATAAACTATTACAATACTAAAATATAAGAACAATTCACCGCGTAAACGCTAAATGAGTCAGACTAGATAACTTATATAAATAATTTTGTAAACTAAAAACTGTACTTAAAGAGCACTAGTACTAATATACTCTCTATTGAGTTACTAACTTATTAAATGATCATTTTAAAACCTCAGAGCTTAGTATGGGACGATCACAAAAGCATATGATGGAGATTATTGCACTACAATCAAGCTAATAATGTTACAACTACTGCTAGTACCCGCAATTCCTTTGAAATGTGTTTTACAATATGCAACTGAGATGATGATTTATGAACACGTGTTTCTGAGTTGCAGGATTATTATTACATTTTTTGATTACATATCATGAGATTTATATGATTCTAAAAGACTAAAAGTTACTTAGTTACAGAAGTACACTAATCATTGTTAAAGTAAAAGAAATGTAACATGATAAAGTAAAGTGAAAGAACTAGTTGGTTGTACCTACTGACTGACTGAAGGTCGTGCACGTGCCGTACTGGTTACTAGGGCACTAGCACATTACTATTTAATGGGGCACTGGCCCACTACTGTTTACTGGTGTTGGATAATGCCCGGGGCCAAGGTCCTTGCACAGTCGTGCATACACATACTGCACTAGTGGAAAAAGACATAAGTGTCGCGGTTAAAACAGCCCTAAGGGCTACGTTTGTAAACAGCAGCCCTTCTTTGTACAAAGGGATGCGGTTTTGACCATAACCGCAGCCCTTTTCACCCAAAAAAAAAAAAATTGCCTGCTAAAAATTATGAGTTTTATAGTTTCAGATACAATAATATCTGCTAATCTTGCACAAACAAAGATTACAGCTGGAAGAATAATGAAAACTAATCTGAATCCAAGCTCATATATACATGGGACGATTGACAAAAAATGAACAAAAAAATAAACAAAAATGAAGAAAAAATGAATAAAAATAACCTTAAAATTATAGATCTGAAAATGAACAAATCTGAAAATTAACGAAATTGAAAAAAAATAACCCTAAAAAAATAAACTAATCTGAAAATGAACAAAAAATGAAAAAAATAAACGAAAATGAAAAAAAAAACCTAAAATTATAGATCTGAAGTTGTTGTCGTGCTTTTGTTGATGTGTTGCTTAAGCGGAGTTCGACCAACAAAGAAGGAACGACGGACGAGGAACGGCGCGGCGCAGGTCAACGACGAACGACGAACGATGAACGGAGGGTGAAACTTTGAGAACGATGAACGGAGAAGGAACGAACAACGAACGGAGGTTTTTGTTTGTTTAAGAGAGAGATAAAAGACGAATTGAAAAGAACTAAAATCTCCACCGAAGAGCCGTGAAGATTGAAAAGACGAATTGAAGATTGATCGTGAAGATTGAGCCGTGAAGATTGAGACGAACGGAGGTATTTTTAGGTTAGAATTTGAAGAGAAGAGGAAAGAGAGAGAGAAAAAATGGGCTAGCATTGAAGAGTAAAGGAGGGTGTGAGAGAAGGGAGAAGGAAGGACGTGAGAGAGGAAACAGAATGAGGGAGAGGAGAATGAGCCCGCTTAATATGGTAAGCCCGCGCTTAATTCTTTTCAAAATTGTTTTTACAAAAATCCCATAAAGGGCTGCGTTTTTTTGTAAAACGCAGCCCTATAAGCCATAATAAAAGGCTGCGTTTTTTAAAAAACCGCATCCCTTCACTAAAAGGGCTGCGGTTTCCTTTAAAAACACAGACCTTCATAAAAGAAGGGCTGCATTTTAAAGAAAACGTTGCCCTTCCAGCGCAGTCCTTCCTTTTTTTACCCCTAGTGCTGGGAGACGTCCCAACACTGACTGATGTACATCAATCAGAGTAAAAACTGATGAAATGAAATCATGGAATATTAAAGAGAAATTGAATGAATATTGTTTTTGTAAATGTTTGAATTATTCTTTCCCCCTGTTTTGCAAATAAAATGAATTAAAATGATTCTACGTTACTGGAGTGGCTTATTACTAGGCCTCGGCTCATAATATTTTGCTTTTCTATTTTAGGTAATGGTAGGTGGTTGCAAGAATTGATGTTAACGAGAGTGTTAAGAAATTAGTTGATATGTCATTATTACTTAAGGGTTGTAAGCTCATGTTCGAATTATAGCATGAGATGATGCATAGTATGGATCTCGTGTATGGTTGTCGTTGTTGGGGACTAGGAGGATTATTATATTATTATGACGGTTATCAGCTTAAGGACTCTTTGAAGTCATCATTATATTAGTGGGCCATAACCCACACATTGGATCTATTTCCTGTTTGGACAATGTCTTGAGGAGACTCGTGTTAAAACTCATCCCCTGTACCAACTGCATTAAAGTCGGTTTAGTAAGACTCTTAAGAGAGGCTGAAGCAAAGACTCGTCCCTAAGACTATGTATAAACACACCCTTGTGGACAACTTATGGACTTATGCAATGTAGATTTCACTATCATAATTTCATGATTCGTTAACGAACCAAAAATAGACAAGTTTTATGCAATTAAATAACCACGCATTCGATTCAATGCCCTAAAAGGATTAGTCAAAGTCGAGTCATGAAACACGCAACAAATTTTTTTTAGTGATATGTTTATTAGCAATCATATTACTAGGATCTCAAACCCATTGTTCAAATTATTTCATTAGACGTTAAAATATTCATTTAGGTATTGTAATTAGTAGTATTACACATGTGAGGTGATGAAATCAATAAACATGAAAATATGAAAACATGAAAACATGTACAAAATTATAGTGAAGAGTTTAAGGAGATGAATATACAAAAGACATGAAATTGCTTAAGGATATACATCATCAAAAGAATATTTGTAACTTCCAAACAAATAAACAAAAGAGAAAGATTAAGGACCCTCAGGAATATACTAGAGA